>NW_015161418.1:524915-563896 GCF_001447785.1 Gekko japonicus | reverse complement strand
CTTAGCACGGTGTAGTATCTATGTTTCCACGATGCAGGTTTCCCTCGATGCCATGTTCACTCACTCTTTGCTACGTCAATATCCTTTGTGCATGAAAACACTTCCTCCAGCTCTCAACAGGGCCTGCTGTATCTTCCTGAGAAACCAATAATTTGTTCAAAATGTGGCCTATTTTGGAGATTTTTTCACACAGATCCGTTAACACAACCTCTCACTATGGTAAACATTCTTATAGCACAAGACAAGGTTGCTGGCTTCCTTCACAAGTTCCAGATTCTCCAATGGAGATTTCAAGTTATAATGTCTCCATGTGCTCAGAATGAACAATGCTACATGAGGTGACCAAATAAAGTGGTTATTTGCTGTTTTCAGCTGTTGCTTTACATGACACAATCCATCAGTAGATCCCATTATGAGATGAATGCATCATTTGTGATATATTATTTTCAGTGAAGGAAGAAGTCAAAGTAGAGTTCTTTCATTTGTGGAATAAAATATGTTGAAAACAGACTTTCAGGATTCTAAGCTTTTGATGAAAAGCTGGAGGTAAATATTCAGTTCTCTCTAGCAAAGCTGTTAAAGTTCTCATCCCATTTGCCACCTTGCTGTGAATCTTGCTTGTCTTCAGTGACCACCATTAAAATCAAGGCAACAAACAGATAGGTACTTACTCGTGACCTGTGAGATGTTCATCCCATAGCTCATAACGAAAAAATTAGTAAGAGCCACACCATACAAAGAGAATATCCTAAAAATGTTTTACAGGTGGCACTGGTCACCGGATAAAATAACAAAATGTTATAAAAATGTCTCGGATACATGCTGGAGATGTAATAATAACGTAGGAACATACTATCATATCTGGTGGAGGTGTGACAAAATAGTAAAATTTTGGAAAATGGTAAAATATTTGATAAAAGAAATTGTAGGAATAGATCTGCAGCTTAAACCGGAAAGTTACTTGCTTAATATCTTGCCAGATATAGTAAATAGAGATGATAAATGTATTGTGTTATATATCCTCATGTTAAGCAGAATTCTGATAGCGAAAAAATGGAAATCAGATTTACTACCTAAAAAAGAAGAAATAATGGAAAAAATATTCGAAATAGCAGAAATGGACAGATTAAATATGATATTAGCAGAGAGAGATGATAACGCTTATAAGAAAAGATGGTTTAAAGTGTATAAATGGTTTGAAAAAAATGTAGAATGAACACTCCGAAACTGATTTGTACAATGGGAATGTACTTGGATTTTTATTTTTTGTTTGTTTGTTTGTTGGAAAAAGTATAAATAAATTCTTAAAAAAAAAAAAAAAAAAAAAGCACCACCCACTGATGTAAGAGGGCCTCTTGTGTGAGAGGAAGGCACCACTGTTGGCAGAACTGATCCATGAATCTAGTGCATGTCAGATGAGACGTAACAGAGCACTAACTGGCAACAGCGATTGTTAAATGTAAAACAAGATTAAAGAATTGAATTTAGGAGCTTCTGTAGGTGTATGCAAATCATGTGCTCAGTAACAGAGCTTTAATTCGCATAGAAATTTTCACAGGGAAATAACTTCTAGACAGTTCATTCTGAGATTGCACTAGAAGGACACTGAGCTTAGTAATAGTACAGTTCTAAGCCTCCTGCCCAGGAAGTAATCCCCACTGAAGAGACCTAAGTAGAATTCTGAGTAGACTTGCTTAGGATGGCACTTGATTTTCACATGAAGCACAGACTGATCTCAAAAATCATGTACTCGTCTAAGCTCTCTGTTTGCATGTGGGGAGACCAAAACTTGGAGGCCTTTGGTCATGTCATCAGCGCTGAAATTAAACATCCAGGAGCCACAAGCACATGATAGTTGTGGGAGTCAAGGTCTGCAGTTGGAGGGGGAATTGCTGAAACTGCCCCCTGCCCACACTTCAACAGACGTTTCCCATTGGATCCAACTCCTTGCCCCCAAATAACACAACCACACCACCCTGTAAGTGACCACTGTCTGGCAGCCGCTATACTGCATGGGCATGGGCTCAGAAAGTCTGAACACAATGCATTTCCCACTGGCAGGATATCTGGATTACACTTTAGCATGTGTTTATTTATTTAAAACATTTCTATGCCACCTTTCCACTCAAAACAGACTACCCAAAGGGGCAAACATCAAAACATTTCAACATTAAAACAGCATTTAAAATAAAGTATATATCAAATAAACAATACAATAAAAACCCATAAACACACATAATACAATAAGGTATGAAGGCCAACAGCAGTTACTGGGATACAGTCTTTTTGGAAAGTTGATACTGGGGATTCTGCCAAGCAGGAAGTCCTGAAATAAAGTGTGTCTTGCATTAGAATTGCATTATGGTTCTTAAGGAAAGTGAATGCATCCATGCAAGACTTGCTGAGGTCCAGAGATCCATGTCAAGATTCTGGCAGTTGCATCAGATGCTCTCTTTCCTTCAGTTTTTTATTTATGCCCCCGCCACCACTATTTTAGAAATTCTTTCCAGCTTGTCACACTCCCTAGACATGTACCACAGGGAAGGGATTTTTGCTGTAGTTCATGCCTTTTGCAGCTGATTTAATATGAGTTTTCCCCAACAACCAATAAAGGATGTCCAAAGTTAGCACACAGACAGTCAATTAATGAATATGCTGTGATCTCTCCTATCATATTGTCTTTGTACAAAAGAAATCTAATATTGTTCCAAAGCAAGCACTACATACAGCATACAAGCCTATGTTTCCAATTTCTGTTTAAAGAGAGCTTCTAAATGTTTGTTTTCACTTTTGAGGTACAAATAAACACTCTCCTGGGTTGGACTGTGTGTGTGCCTATGTGTGTGTGTGTGTTCGAGAGAGAATGCGAGCATGAGTGTGTGTGGTGGACAGAGCATGTTGGAGTGTGTATAGTCTCGCACATGTATATGTAAAACACACATGCACAGGGGTGAAATCTGCAAGGACTTGTGAGGAGAAAGCTCACCCCACCGCCCCCTTTTCCACACACTCTCTGCTTCTCTCACCTTGCTTCTGCTTCTCTCCATTTCCTCCAGTTCCCATCACTTTCTTGCTGCCCCCATCCCCCCCCGCAACTCCCCCCACACTTCTGTCTACTGTAACTGCTTCATTCCCCCCCTCATGGCCACCACTTTTCCTCCCTCACAGCCCACACAGCCCTTTCCCTCTTGTAGCTTGTCAAAGCCTGCCCCCAGCCCCCTTTCTTATCTCCAGCTCTGGTATCCTATGACCTTCTAGTGAGGCCATGAAACATCCGAGCCATTTTGGGCTGCTACAATAAACAAAATGCCACCTCATCCCCCTCCCTCCCTCTCCCCCCCCCCCCCCCTCTGTCTCTCTCCTTCTTTTTTGTAGAAAAAGCCCAGCAGGAACTCATTAGCATAATAGGCCACACCCAACAGCAGAAACTCATTAGCATATTAGGCCACACCCCTGATAGCACAGCTCATTGGCATATTAGGCCACACACCCCCATGTTACCAGAAGTGTGGTCATCCAGTCACACCCACCTGTTGCTTCTTATTCTATTTACTTTGTTGTCAAAACCCAGGGCTTTTTTTTGTAGCAGGAACTCCTTTGCATGTTAGGCCACACATCCCTAATGTAGCCAATCCTAATGAGTTTCTGCTGTTAGGTGTGGTCTATTATGCTAATGAGTTCCTGCTGGGCATGGCCAACTCAGGAGCCAGCCGGAACTCCGTTCCTGTACGTTCCTGCCCAACAATAGCCCTGTCTGCACATACCCAGACATCTTTTTAAAAATCTTTTCCAGGGTTTTTACCTCCCCTCCCTTTCTTAGGTTTCATATTTTTCTGTCACAATGCAGAATGATGCTCTCTTCTGAGCCATCCCCACTTTGACCAGCAGAGCCCGAGCACGTGGCACTTACTTCCGCAAGTTTGTCCACCCCACTTGCTGTTCTCGCTAGCTTTACGAGGTCCTCTTGCATCTTATCCACCCACAGCTTGATCCTGCAGGAAATATTACAAAGGAAGGAAAAGGAGAAAAGAAACGTCCTATCAGATCAATAGCAAAGAGCAAGGAAGATCACAAGCACAAATGCGGGCTGACAGATCATCTTCCAGGAGGAAGATTGATGCTGAAGTCCCTTTGATATGGCTGTGAAGCTGCTTTAGACGTCGTTTCCCACCCCCATTTCCTCTCCCTCTCCCACACTCAAGTTCTGTATCTTGCATTTAGCACAGCTAGGAAGCACATGCAATTGTCTAGCATCGAGCAAGAAAATTGAATACCACAAAGTATCTGAAAATATCACACTGTTCCCAAATCTTTGGGCAGAGTTCTGAACCACACAGAACACATCACTTCTGACCTTCACAGAAGTGTTAAAAGAATGCTTAACAGTGATACTATTTTCTTGGGTTGATTACAGGGTAGTTGTTTCCCCAAAAGCATTCCCCTAAAAAAAGAAGCATGAACCTCACATAATACTGGGATTTTTTTCTCCTTTCACCCAAAGGAGCTAAGAAGCAGTTTACTGAGATAAGCTTGATATGCCATATGCCATATTTCGTGCGTGTAAAAATGGACTTGCTAGATGAGACCAAAGATCTATCTAGTCCAGAATTCTGCCTCCGAAAAATGCCAACCAAATGGAAAACACCCAGGGCACAACATTAACAGGCATGCCATGTGCTTTACTCCACCCCCACCCCAGGATATGTACCCTGCCTGAATAAGGAACTTCGCTTGTCATGGTTAATACACATCTTTCATGAATGTGACCAACCATTCTTAAAAATAACCCTAGGCAACTGGCTACGACTAGAAATGGTATTTTTAAAATTATTCATTTTCCACATTTATATCCCGCCCATTCTGTGAACAGTCTCAGGGCAGGTTACATCATTTCAATAAATACAATAAAATTTAAAACACATTATAAATATATAAAATCAGTAGTCACAGCTTACTGTTGGAAGATTCCAGCCCGCTGATGTAAATACATATGGCCGGTTGTCAGTGGGTGAGTGACAGCAACCTCGGGGAGGCCATGTGTGGATGCCTGCTGCCTGCTGCCTCAGCCAAAGGCCTGGTGGAACAGCTCCATCTTGCAGGCCCTGCAGGATTGAAAAAGATCCCGCAGGGCCCTGATCTCAATAGGGAGCATGTTCCACCAGGTAGGGGCCAGGGCAGAAAAAGACCTGGCCCTAGTCGAGGCTAAGCGGACGTCCTTTGGGCCAGGGACCACCAGGAGATGTTGACTGTCAAGAGCTTAAAGCTCTTCAAGGCATATATGAGTACAGGCGGTCCCTTAGGTATGTTGGTCCCAGGCCAGATAAGGCTTTTAAGGATATTACCAACACTGTGAAGTGGATCTGGCACTCGACTGGAAGGAGACTCGCGGTCGGCAGCATCCATCATTTCAGTGGACACGCTGCACAGACTTTGCCCTAATGAGGGACTCCACTTACGCCCCTCGCCTTTAAGTTTGGTGGAATTTCAAAGGAACCCAGTCCCAATACGGGGCGTGGGGACCTTCCGGGTGCAGTACCAGGGTTTTGAGGGATTTCTGGACTTGATTGTGGTAGAGGGGAACCTTGTTAGTCTCTTGGGTGGGCCTGGTTTGGGGGCCTGGTTTGGGGCATTGGGTATCCAAATTGGGGGGGGGGGTGAATAAATGTAGAATGCTGGACTTTGCGAAGGTTTCCGGGGAGTTCCCCGCCGTTTTTGATGGGGCTTTAGGGTGTTATAAGGGCCCCCCAGTTTCTTTGCAACTAAACCCTACACTGGCCCCCATTCGATTGAGGTTCCGCACAGCTCCGCTCACTCTCAGGCCCAAAATTGATGCGGAACTGGACTGTTTGGTGGCGCAGGGGGTCCTGGAACCAGTATCACACACCATCTGGGAAACGCCTTGTCACCCCTGTTAAGCCCAATGGCGATATCCACATCTGCATGGACTACAAATGTACACTAAATAAGGCCCTCCACGACCACTCCTACCCGGTCCCGGTCGTAAGTCATGTCCTGGCTTCTTTGGTGGGGGCTAAGATTTTCGGCAATCTCAATCTGGTGCAGGCCTATCAACAATTGCCGGTGGATGAGGCCACGGCCCAAACGATAGTTACGCACAGGGGGGCTTTTAAGGTAAAGAGGCTACAGTTCGGCGTGAGTGTGGGCCCCGGGATCTTTCAACAATTAATGATCTTCTTGTTAAAAGGGATCCCTGGAGTGACGCCATTCTTTGACGACACCCTCATCACCGCAGCGACCCCGGACGACTTCGCCTCCCGCCTCCGCACCCTCCTGCAACGTTTCAACTTGGCTGGCCTCAAAGTGAAATGGGAGAAATGTCTCCTTGGGGTTCTGGAAGTGGACTTTTTGGGGTTCTGAGTCAACATGGCCGGCCCTCATCCAGCTAAGGACAAGGTGAAGGCCATCATGGAGGCCCCAGCAGCCACTTGCAAAGCAGAGCTGCAGGCATTTTGGGACTAATAAACTTCTATTACGCCTTTCTACCGCACAAGGCTGCAGTAGCAGAGCCCCTCCACCACCTCCTGGACAAGTCAGCTCCTTGGTCCTGGGGCCCGAAAGAAGCAGCGGCATTCAAGGGGGTCAAGGCACTCTTAAATTTGAACAACGTGCTGGCACATTTCAATGAATCCCTGCCAGTGGTCCTTGCGTGTGATGCCTCCCCCTATGGCGTCAGCACGGTCCTGGGCCACATCTTCCCTGACGTCCGCGAGGTTCCCGTGGCCTATTACTCCAGGACCTTAACGCCCGCCGAGCACAATTACGCACAAATCGACAGGGAGGGCTTGGCGATCGTGACGGGGGTCAAGAAGTTTCATAACTTCATTTACGGGTGCCCCTTCACGATTGCAACAGACCACAAGCCCCTCCTTGGCCTCTTTGCTGTGGATAAGCAGACACCCCAAGTTCTGTCGCCCCGCGTCCTCAGATGGTCCCTATTCCTGGCTGGCTACCAGTACTGCCTGGAACACCACCTGGGCAAGGCGATGGGACATGCCGACGCCCTGAGCCGGCTGCGACTGCCCTCCACAGAAACTGCTCCTGCACCTGGGGTCCTGCTACTCAAAGGTCTTCCAGAGCCTCCTCTGCAAGCTGCCGATGTCGCTGCACATTCAGCCCGTGGCCCTATCCTCTCCCGGGTCTTGGGCTGTGTGGTGAGGGGTTGGTCAACTACCTCCCCGGGGCCCAAGTTCACGGCTTTCAGCACCCAGAAAGATGAACTATCAGCCCTAAAAGGGTGTCTTTTGTGGGGGGACCGGATTGTGGTTCCCGGTGCCCTGAGGCAATGGGTCCTCATGGCACTCCACGAGGCACATCCAGGCATCGTAAAGATGAAGACACTGGCCCGGAGCTATGTGTGGTGGCCGGGGATTGACGCCGAGATCGAGTCATGGATCCGGAGGTGCCAAACCTGCCAGGAAGTATGGCCACACCCACCAAGCACACCAGCCCAGTCTTGGGAGTCAACCCGCAAACCATGGTCCCGGCTTCACATCGATTTTGCCGGACCATTCCATGAACTGTTGTTCTTAGTTATGGTTGGCTCCTACTCAAAGTGGCTGGAGATCAATCCAGTGTCTACCACCTCCACGAAGGCTGTAATCCGGTCCCTTTGCCGGATCTTCACTACGCACGGGCTGCCGGACATGATAGTCTCCGACAATGGGACAGCCTTCACGTTGACGGAGTTCCAGGACTTTCTCTAGAGGAACCTGATATGGCACGTCCGATCCACACCTTTCCACCCCGCGACCAACGGCCAGGCAGAGAGGATGGTGTGTACCATGAAGGAAGCCCTCAGCAGGATCATGGACGGGGACTGGGAGTTCCGGCTAGCCCGCCTCCTCCTGACCCAGAGAACAACAACTAACCCTGTCACTGGCCACAGCCCCGCAGAATTGTTAATGGGCCGGTACCCCAAGACCTTGTTGGATCGGCCACACACAGACCGAGCACCGGACTCAAAGAGGTTGATAGAACAGTGCAAGGCTCCGAGAGGGTTCTTCCCGGGGGACCCAGTGTTCATCTGGAACGATGGAACTGGACCCCCCTGGATCACAGGCCGAGTTAACATCTAACAGGTCAGACAGGATATCTGCTGGTGTGTTAGACAGTTGTACACCAGCCAGATAGCCAAACTCTCTTCAACATCACATGCTAGACCTACACGTTCAATGCCGGAGATTGTTTGGGGTGGGGAGCAACCTGAAAGAATAAAATTCATGGATGAGCAAAGCCACGCTCCCCCCCCCCCCCCGCTCTCTATACATCCACGAGTGGTGAAACACCGAGAACCCCCAGTGGAGTGACATTTTCACCATCCCTCACCCAGGTCTCGGTCACACAAGCCAGGTCTACCCGTGACTCCATGAGATAATCACGGAGCACATCGATCTTATCATTGATAGACCTGGCATTGAATAACACCAGTGTTGGTGAAGAGTAAGTTTTCCTAGCCCCACAGTCAACATCCCTCAGAATGGGATGTAAGTGGGAAGAAGTCCGAGCATTTCTGTATCTCTGATTTCTTCCATTCCAATTAAAAGAAGAACACCTATACTCACTGCTATATCTCCCCTGCCCCATAATCACTGGTATCCCTGACCCTTGCATGGCCCCCCTTCATTGGTGCTGTCAACCCCAACACTCTCCAACAACCAGCAGAGGCTATAACTATCCAAATTATAAAAGCTACCCAGTTATCACCGACCCTCTGTATAAACTAGATACCCCATTTACCTTCTCCAACTATTTAATTTGCTATCTAATTTACCCACCCTATTAAAGCAATAACCAATTGGGTTGACTAACTAAACTAAATTAAATTAGCTGCATGCTAATTATGTGTTGCATGGAGAAATACTTTCTTTTTTCTTTCCTAAACTTACTAAACAATCTCATTGGGTAACTTTGATTTCTTGTACTGAGAAAGATTCAGCTTTTCTCACACATCATTTATAGAGGGCATGTTAAACCTGTCTTTCTCCAAGATTTCTCCCAAAGCAGGTTACAATAGTACTAAAATAAATACAAATATCCTGGCCAAAGGCAGAGCGTCATAATAGAAACATACCCCCCAGACATTTTCCTAAACTTAAAAAAAATCCAGACACTTCCTTTAAAAGTAGGCCCTACACTCCCTCAGTTGCCTCACTTCATACCTTTCCTGCTCTAGGATATCTTTGCTTGAGTTAGAGAACACAACATTCTGAATGGATTTCAGCACAGATATGCATAACAGCACTATGACATTGTCATATTGGCTCAGTTCAGACATTATACAAAGCCATGGTTTTATGTTAACTATGGCTACTTCAGCTCTTCCAATTTGGAAGAGGGCTATTTTTTAGCAACCACATGATGCTATACCCTAATCATAGTGGACTGCATCCAGACAATCACACTAACAATAGCTAGCACCAATGAAATCATGGTTTCAGGCAACATTTGATGTCAGTCTCTTTCCTAATAATTCCTACCACAGAACTGGCCTTTCTATTTTCTGTGGGCTGTCCACTAGTGATGTACAAACCTCCACGAAGGAGTGCACAAACTGAGCTATTTTCAAAGTAAAGATTAGAACTCTCTCTCTCTCTTCCCCTCTCTCACACACACACTCACTCACACACACACACACACACACACAAAGTCCCAGTGTTCAGATACCTCATCACAATATTTTGGGGGATTGATGGAATTTGAATCCCTCCCCAGTTCCCATGAACTCAACCGTTCAAACATATTTTCTACTTACCTAGAAGCAGCAGTGATGGCAGGGAAATCTCTCTGGAGAACTTCCCACCTGATACAGCACCATCCCAAGGATCCAGGGATGTTAAAGATCTCCAGCACCAAGATAAGTTACATTTCCAAAGATTCTCTGGCACTTGGGAGGCTGCTTTAGTAATGGTCAAGGCACCCTAAAAGCAGGAAGACCTTCCAGTGAGACTTACCTGCTGCTACCCCCAGACAGATAAAAAAGGAGGTAAAAGGAAGTCTTTCACTTTCTGTACTGGAGAAGCATTCTTAGTTCCATACTATTTGCTGGGAATTGAAGGAGGGAATTATGGGCCACGGAAGCTCCTAAACTGATCCTTGTGATTATGAACATGTTGAGTACCAACAAGGGCTCCACATGCGCTTGGGCAAACATGTGGCCGGGCGAACAAGCACAGCTTGAAGATTGGAAACAATAGTGGGCGAGGATCCTAGAGCGAGCCTATTGGCTACTCCGGATCCTACGCCCAACCTATGGGTATGGACACTGTGTAAATGACCTTCAGCTTTGAAACAGAGATGAGCACCGCAACCCTAGAGTCCGATTTGACTGGCTTTCGAGCAAGGGAACCTTTACCTTTACCTATAAATGTACTATCAATAAAGCACTCCAGGACCATACATACCCCATCCCCGTGGTCAGCCACATATTAGCATCCCTGGCAGGGGCCAAGGTCTTTGGGAAGTTGGATCTGGCCCAGGCATACCAGCAGTTTCTGGTGGATGAGGCCTTAGCCAATGTCCAAATGATCGTGACGCACAGGGGAGCATTTAGGGTGCATCGTCTGCAGTTTGGGATTAGCATGGCCCCCAGCATCTTCTAAAACGTAATGGACTGTCTCCTTAAAGGCATCCCTGAGGTCCAGCCCTTCTTTGACGATGTTCTGATCACGGCACCTTCATCAGAAGCATTCACCAACAGCCTGCACGAGGTCCTGCATAATTTCAACACCGTCGGACTCAAGATCCGCGCGATCGTCAATGTGCCTACCCCCTTGTCCAAAGCAGAACTCCAGACCTTCCTGGGCCTACTCAACTTTTACCATTCCTTCCTGCCCCACAAGGCGACAGTTGCCGAGTCCCTGTACCGCCTCCTGGACAAAAACGCACCTTGGGTGTGGGGCCAGAAACACACGGCTGCCTTCTGGGTGGTAAAGGACTTGCTTGTTTCAAACGATGTCTTGGCCCACTTTGACAAATCCCTGCCGGTCGTGCTTGCTTGTGATGCTTCCCCATATGGGGTTGGGGAAGTCCTGGGCCATCAGCTGCCAGATGGCCAGGAGGTCCCTATCATGTACTACTCCCGGTTTCTGTCTTCGGCTGAGCGCAACTACGCACAAATTGACAAAGAGGCACTGGCAATCGTGGCAGGCGTGAAGAAATTCCACGATTACCTCTATAGACATCCCTTCACCGTTGTCACTGACCATAAGCCCCTCTTGGGCCTCCTCACCCTGGACCACCAAACCCCACAAATGCTGTCACCGCGTGTGCTCCGCTGGTCCATCTTTCTGGCCGGCTACCAGTATGCGCTAGTCCATCGACCTGGAAAAGCAATGGGCCACACCGATGCCCACAGCCATCTCCCTCTGCCCTCCTGCGACCCAGACCCGGCTCCCACCCACCAGATCCTGCTGCTCAAGAACTTGCTGGACTGTCCGATACAGGTAGCTGACATGGCCCACCACACTGCTCGGGATCGTCTGCTCTCCCGTGTCCTGGACTGGGTGGGGAGGGGGTGGCCCTCCAGCTGTGTGGGCCCAGAATTCATGGCACTCTCCTCCCGCCGTGATGAACTGTCCGCACATAAAGGTTGTTTGTTGTGGGGAAGCCAGGTGGCCGTTCCCGCCCCACTGCGGCGGCAGATGCTCGCAGCTCTACACAAGACACATCCCGGCATCGTCAGGATGAAGGAGCTCACGCACAGCTATGTATGGTGGCCTGGGATGGACAGCGAGATTGAGGATTGCATGAAGCGATGCCAGACCTGCCAGGAATCACGGCCGAAGCCGTCCAGGGCACAGGTCAGGCCCTGGGAGTCATCGCACAAACCATGGGCTCGGCTCCACCTGGATTTCACGGGTCCATTCCAGGGACAACTCTTCTTTATCCTGTTGGACTCCTACACCAAGTGACTAGAGGTGGTACCAGTCCCCTCCACGTCTTCCCACACCACGATCTGTGCCCTCTGGCAGATCTTCAGCACCCGTGGTCTACCGAACACTATAGTCACCGACAATGGGAACGCCTTCACGGCAGCGGAATTACAGGACTTCACAGTCTATTATGCGATCCGACATGTCCAATCTGCTCGTTTCCACCCCGCAACGAATGGCCAGGCGGAGCATATGGTAAGGACTACTAAGGAGTCACTGCACAGACTAGCCCAAGGGGACTGGGAATACCACCTGGCCACCTTCCTGTTTGGCCAGAGGATGACCCCAAATTCAACCACTGGCTGCTTCCAGTTGAACTTCTCATGGGCCGATGCCTCACCACACGCCTCGACCGTCTCCACCCCAACCGTGCTCCCGAGCACAGCATGGCTCCCGCTTCTGTGGAGGCACCCAGAGGTTTCTTCCCGGAGGACCTTGCATACGCCCGGAACTTTGCCCAGCGCCCCACATGGCTTCCATCCAGGGTGACCTGTGTTACTGGTCCCCTGTCCTACGAAGTGACATCAGAAGAAGGACAGCTGCTGCGCTGTCACATCAACCAGCTATGACGCTGCCTTCTACCAACTGAAAGACAGGGACCTGATGACAGCGAGAATGAGTCGTCGGACCCAGGATTGTAAAATCTCGGACCATTTTTGAAATGCCAAACTCTTATCTGGCATGGTTTAAGAATGGTGTGCGAACTCAAAGGGATGAAATAACTTCTCTTCATCAGGTTTGTGATTTACTGGTGATTATTTTCTTGTGTGTGTCATAAAACCAAAAAAACAACAACACAAAACTCAAGGGGGAGAAGGAAACAAAGGCATTCAGGGCACCCAAATGCTTGTCTGGTGTTTGGCTGAATACTACTAGCCTGTGGTGTGCATCAGCCTGACAGCTCCTTATGGTCAGAGTTTACTGAACAATAAGAAAAATGTCACACCATGGAGCCTTAAGGAGACAGTGCCGGGGTGTTGAGGACATCAGCGAAACAAAGGTTCAAACACATGGCTTCTCCAGGCTGTTCAAGCAGAACACTGAACTGCCACAAAAACCCTGTCAGAAGAAAGAAAACCCAGAGGAAACACACAGAGAGAATGGCACATTAAACTGTAAAAGCACCCCCCCCAAAAAAAAAAAAAAATCTCACAGAGATGGGGGAGGGGGACAGAGAGGTGCCTGCCAGCTCTTACTTGCCAGTTATCAGTGGGTTAAAATATTTCTCCTGGACTTTCCTAAAATATATATTTAAAATGCTGGGGACACACAGGCCCAGAGGAAGACTCACTCATTCTCTCTCTCCAGGAGACATGCTGGTCTGAAATATGAGATGCAGGGCTGGCTTATGAGAGGTAAGCACTGTTCCTATCTGTCTTCTGGGATGCTTGACCCACCACTGAGTGCTCAGGGAGAAGAAGTGGGTCTACTGCATGACTTCCTTACATTTTGAAAGGAGAAAGAACTTCAGTCACAATCCTAACTCCTCGCACCCAGCTGTGATTTTGATCTCCACCCCAGCAGTCACTATATTGGATTTTCAGGGGAAAGAACCAAAGAAATGATGTGAGACTGAAGTTTTAGACCAGGGGTGTCAAACATAAGGCCTGGGGGGTGGAAGCGGCCCATCCAGGGCTCTTATGCAGCCTGCGAGCAACTGGTGCAAGGGAGGGAGTACTGGAGGGAATGGATGAAACCACTCCATTTTGGCTTCAGCACAGCAGAACAACCACATCTGCAGCAGTCAAGCATTGTGGGACCATCTGTCCAGTGCTGCACTGCTGCCTCCCCAGTCCGCCTATGTGAATTTCCCTCTGCACCCACCTCCCAGCCCATGGGGCCTTGCAGTGAGGATGCACCAACTCGGAGCCTGCCAGCTGCTGTCCTTTATACAGTTTCTATCTCCAGTACCTGGCATTAGGCACACATATCCCAGCCCAAGAAAGTCACATTTATGTCAGATCCGGTCCTTGTAACAAATGAGTTTGACACCTCTATTTTAGAGGGCTGTTCTTAATCTGTAATCTTTCTTAATCTCATTCAAATCTTCCTTAATGAAAATTAATACATCCCCCCTCAATAATCCCCCCAAAAAGAGTTTCATCGCATGTGTTCCAAATGGAAAACCTAGGTTTGCCAGCCAGGAGCACCTTTAGCTGGCGGGAGCATGGGGGAGGTTTTTGGGGAGGGGAGGGGGGGAATCATGACATCACTTTCAGGTACAAACCCAGAAGTGACATAATGGCATCACACAACACCACCTGCCCCCTCCTTTTGTTCCCACTGCTCCCCCAAGCAGCAGAGGGAGACAGAGGCTGGGGACAGGAGCTTGCCCACCAAAGCAGACAGCATACCACACTCTCTAAAACAGACGTGTGCTTGTATCCTCTCTATTTCCGTAAGGAGTTACCTCCACAGCCCCATGCTGCCATCACAGCACATAGCTCTGCTGCATTGATTATGCTTCAGTAGCTTGTCCTCCATTGACTGAAAATACGGTGTTTGATCTTTTGGTTTAAAGATAACTTAGGAAAAATATAGTTGCCCTACAACATTTTTAACATTCTTAAGCTTACACAGAAAGACACATTCTTCACTCATCAGCACAAACACACACACAGGCATGAGTGGTCCTATACCACAAAACACACGGAACCATCTGGCATGCACATGCGTTCAGGCATGCAATGCGGGCTTTGATCCTAAGACTTGGTTGAAGCAGCCATCAGAGGTGATTTTTCTTTTTAAGTTCAAAAAGGTCTCAGGATCTCTGCATGAATTCTGCCTAGATCACTTTCAAATGCTTAACAAATACCAGCAGTTTAAATGAGAAAAAGAGTGACTGCAAAAATCATATATAAAACCAAGGTTAATACGTATCAGTAAAGACAACAACAAAATAGCGAAGTAAAGGCACAGCATTCAGCATCGGAGCACTGAGGCTTACAGTGTGTTCTTCAAATGATATGGAAGTCTACAGCAGAAAAAAGAAGTACAAAAGAGAAGCCCAGGGCTGCCTGACAAGATTAATGGGGAATTGACAGAAGATGACTCCCCTCCCCAGTCCCACCCCATTATACCCAGTAAGAGATCAGGAGCTGGTTTCAAACTCAGGCACTGGTTTACAACAGTTTCTCTTCTAACCTTGTGAGATTAAGTGCCCTTGAAAAGATTAAACAGAAGTCTACTGGCACCTTAAAAGATTTTTTAAAAAATTCAGCATAAGCTTTCCTGAGTCAGAGCTCAATTCATCAGACACATGGAGGATACACTCATAGGAGCTACCCGTTTCTGATGAAGAGAGCTCTGACTCAGGAAAGATTACACTGAATTCACTTTTAAACCAGAGGTTATACTCCTACATAAATGGGATGATTCGATAGTAGACAATACTAGGGAGACTATTTCGACATTACTAGTGACAGCCAAATTGACGATAGCCGCGGGATGGAAATCACCAACCCCACCCTCTTTGGCAGGGTGGCATGATAAGCTATGGCAGCAGTTTGTTATGGCTAAAATCACGGATTCGGTACAAACAACACAACAGACATATGAGATATATTAGAACATGGTCACCAATACTGAATTATATGGCAAGGGGAGGTATACTCCCAAGTAACATTGCATACCATGAGTGGTTACACTTGTGAGACATACTAAACAATTGGATATACGAATAGGTTCACACTCTGCACCCATACTCAAAACAACTATTACTTCGACTATAAATACTAACGTACGGAGGGGAACATAGTGTCATTGGATAACCATAGGTAGTACTGTATTGAGTAATGTCAAATGAATTATATATGATGTGTTTATATACTGTTCTTAATATACCAATAAAAAAAAATTTTTTTTAAAAAATGTAAGATTACACTGGAATAAATGATACTAATTCTAAAGGTGTCACTGGATTTTGCTGCAACAAACTAATACAGTACTTTCTAACTCCTCCCTCATTTGGTGATTGGTCACTGATAAAAAACCATTTTTCTTCTCCCAGACTGATCCCCCAATACAGCCCTGCAAATGGGTTGCTTTTTTTGAGCAATTGTATAAAGACTCTCCTTTAACCCCAGTGACAACTGTTGGTTTTGAGGACTTCCTGGCTGCCAGTTTCTCAAGAGGAAATTAAATCCTATATTGTTCAATTAAAATCTGCTAAGGCTCCAGTGTCTGACGGACTGCAACCTGAATTTTTTAAAGAAAATATCGATTGGTGGGCACCCTTCCTTGCAGCCCTTTTCACTTTTATCGATTCTTCAGGCCTTATCCCCTCAGAGTGGAACACGGCAATAGTGGTCCCCATAATCAACAAGGGCGCAAGAGAAAAGCCCGCAAATTATCGTCCTATTAGCCTTTTAAATATATGTAGCAAGTTATATGCTAAACACCTTCTTTTTTGTGACAGAGCAAGCTGGTTTTAGAGAGTTTATATCCACTTTGGACCACTGCCTTACAATTCAACACCTTATAGAAAAATACGCTGCTAAAGGTCCTAATTCGCTTTTTGCTGCTTTCATTGACTTGAAAGTGGCTTTTGATTCAATATCGAGGCCGAAATTGTGGGAT
Organism: Gekko japonicus; assembly: GCF_001447785.1. Lineage (NCBI taxonomy): Eukaryota > Metazoa > Chordata > Lepidosauria > Squamata > Gekkonidae > Gekko > Gekko japonicus. Next base: position 547,367 of record NW_015161418.1, on the reverse strand, counting down.
GGCTTAGAAGCTTCCTCAGTTGACAGAAGGCTCCTCTTTTTGTTTCGGGCTCTTCATGATAACATCCATTTGCAGGTTAGGCTTAACAGGAAAGGAAATTTATTGGACCCTATTAAACACCTATAGGGGAGTTAGGCAGGGTTGCGTACTAGCCCCTTCCCTGTTTAATCTATATATTAATGATATAGTAAGTTACTTGGACTCCCCCAGTTTACATCCACCAAAACTTCAACAACAGCATGTGCCTATCTTACTGTATGCCGACCATGCTGTCATCTTAGCTAGAACACCAGTTGGCCTTAGAAGAGCTCTCAGTAAGTTTGCAGACTTTTGTAACAATAAGGAGCTAACAATAAATTTTCAAAAGACCAAGATTATGGCCTTCGGGGCTAGACAAAAGAAAAGAATCTGGTCTGTAAATGGGCATTGATCCATCTAGACACAGGTGCTATATCAATGGAAGCCAAAATTACTTTAGCTTCACTCCAGTATTGGCTTAAACTAAATTTCCATCCTCAGGGACTAACCCACTTGTTACTCTCAGACAACTTTCAATCCAAATGGCTGAGAGCAGTTCATAATAAATTATATGCTCTTGGTCCCCCCCCCCCAAGGGATTTTGAATATGTGTTGGGATGTAGCAAAATCAGCCCTAGAACAGAATGATGGACATGGAGAGACAGATCTTGGTAGATGTCCTAAGTTTAGAGCCCCAGATTCTGTCAAATATCGCTTGCAAGTTTAGGAAAGCCTTTACATTAGCCAGATGTGAGGCTTTCCCCTTTGCAATGCTTGAGGGCAGATTCAAAAGGATCCCTACTGAATACAGACTTTGTCGATGCGGCTCAGGAGAGATAGAAACTATTTCTACAGTCCTTAGACCAGTCATAAGCACGTGTGTTCTATGGCTTGTTGCCGTAATAAATGCCTGACTGACGAACTGACAGTACTTTCTAACACCTTGTATAAAAGACAAACTTTGCTTACATTAAAAAGAAATTCCCTTGTAGAAATTAATACTAATTAATACTAAGCTATTACTTCGATAGTTCCCTCCCTATTTTTCCTCATTAAATTAATAGATGCATGTGTCCAGTACAAAATTATTTGATTTGTACAATGACAAATATATAGTGCAACAGACTTAAGAAAAATTACAGTTTAAGCAATTCAAAAAAGATAACTGTAATAAAGCAATTAAATGAGAAGTATCTCATATAAATGAGAAGGAATTTAATTAAGTTAGGGTTCATTGATTGTCATTGTTTCCTGGAGGTGTTTCATTAAAAGCTCTTAAAAGTGGTTATCTATTTATTGCTTATATGAAAAAAAATTAATCAAATGCTCAAATTGAGCTATTACTGCTACGCTCTAAAATCCAGTTATTACTGCTGATAGTTAAAGCCTCTAGAAATTTATCATAAATAATGAATTTAAAGAAAGTTTCATACCATTTTTTTAAAGAATGAGCTTTTCTTAATCTTCTTTGTATTAAAAAAAAAACCCACCTGGTACATCAAATTCTTCTTCCACAGTGCAACCATAAAAAAGGTAAAGTAAAGGTAAAGGTTCCCTTGCTCGAAAGCCAGTCGAACCCGACTCTAGGGTTGCGGTGCTCATCTCCGTTTCAAAGCCGAAGAGCCAGCGCTGTCCGAAGACGTTTCCGTGGTCATGTGGCCGGCATGACTAAACACAAAGGCGCACGGAACGCTGTTACCTTCCCACCGAAGTGGTACCTATTTATCTACTTGCAATTCCTTGCTTTCGAACTGCTAGGTTGGCAGGAGCTGGAACTAGAGACAGGAGCTCACCCCGTCTTGCGGCACCCGGGTCTTGAACTGCTGAACTACTGACCTTCCACAGCCTGCAGTTCAGCGTCTTAACCACTTGAGCCACCGCTTCTTCTGACATAAAAAAGGTACACCCTTCTAATTCCAATAAGTTTAGAAAAGTGTACATCTCTTTAGGATTGCACTACTTGCCATTTGCTTACAATAAGGAATATTTTGAAGCAGCAGCATAATCCTGATTTGGTAGTATCTTCATGAAAGAAATCAGCAATTCGAATACATTTCAAAGTTACCAACTAGAGTTGTCAAAAATAATTTCTACCATTGAAACTGAGGAGTCTAACCTCTGTGCTAGCTTTTTCTTCCCTTATTGATTTACATACTAATTATCAACACTCCCTTCTGTGTGTGAATACTTATTTTTGCCAACAGAGGGCTCACTCTCCCCCAACAGGCTTTTCTACAGATTTAGGGGACTCTATGGGTCTGCAGAAAAATCCAAAAAGTTTTTTAAAAACTTGGGGAGGGTTGAATCCCCCCCCCCGATACCTTTTGAAATGACCCTCACAGGGATCTACTTCAGGCCCCACCTGCATCGACAGTGAGAGATTAAAATGTTCGGGGGGAGGTGTCTAATTGGTTCTGTCAGTAAAAGGCAGGGGAAGGGCCCTTTCCAGGCCTATTTTGGCCTTTCATGGAGGGATACTTAGGGCCAGGCCTGACATGGGTTGCCAGTGCCAGGTTGGGAAATTCCTAGAGATTTTGTGGTGGAGTCTAAAGAGGGCTGGGTTTAGGGAAGGGAGAGGCCTCAGCTGAATATAATGCCACAGAGTCCAGCCTCCAAAGCAGCCATTTTCTCCAGGGAGCCAGATCACTTCTGTTTAGAGTTCAGTTACAATTCTGGGGAATCTCCAGGCCCCACTTGGTGGTTGGCAACCTTAGGCTTACCAGCAACTTGATGCCATCTCATTTTCATGACTCAAGTAGACCCGGCTGCTTGCTACAGTTCATCAGCAGCCACCCTATGAAAGCCAGTGTGATGTAACAGCTAGACCTTCAAATTAGGTCTGCGAGACCCAGGTTCAGATCCCCATCTTGCAGTGGAAGCTGACTGGGTGATTTTGGACCAGTCACACACTTTCAGCCTAACCAACCTCACAGGATTGTTGTGCAGATAAAAAGGAGGAGAGGAGAATAATGTAAGCTGCTTTGGTCCCCGCTGTGGAGAAAGACTGTAATTTTCCTAGGCAGAGGCTATGCGGGAGTGGGGTGAAGATGAAAAGCTGAAGACAGAGAGGCAGATAAAGGTAGGTTGGCTGTTGGGTGGAAAGGAAATAAAGTTGCCAACTCCAGAATGGGAAATTCCTGGACATTTGATGGGTGGAGCCTGGGGATGGAGGGATTTGAGGAGGTGAGGAACTTTTGAATGGTATAATACCATAGACTCCACCCTCCAAACCAGCCATTTCCTACATGAGAAGTACCATTGCCAGCCTCCAGGTGAGGGCTGGAGATCACCCAGAATTACAACTGTTGTCCAGGTGACAGAGATCAGTTACCCTGGATAAAATGGCTGCTTTGGAGTGTGGAGTCTGTGGCATTATACCCTGCTGAGGCATCTCCCTTCCCCAAACCCAGGCCAAGCCTCTCTGTCCCAAGGCTCCACCCCCAAATATCCAAGAATTTCCCAACCTGGAGCTGGCAGACAAAATGTGAATTGATCTCTGTAGCTGGGAGATCCGCTGTGATTCCCAGAGCGCTGCCACTGCTGCTGGGGGGAGAGGAAGCAGATGGATGTCTGGGAGAACCTCCACCACTGCTGCTGTGTGGGGTGGGGGAGGAAGCATGAAGTAGGCTGGGAGAGTGATGGGGCAGAAAGAGAGAGTGATGGGGTGGGGGCAGAAAGAGAGGAAGAGTGATGAGGTGGGGAGGGAGAAAAACAGAATGATGAGGCGGCAGAAAGAGAGAGGAAGTAATATGTATGGAGGAGAGATAGAGAGTAAGAAAAGGGGGGCAGAAGGGAGCAAGAGTGTGAGAGAGGTAGGGGGAGAAGTGGGATAACCGTCCTGCAAGTTTCTTGTGGATCTCCACTCGTCTATATACTAATTCTAAACAGTCCCCTTTCTGTGCAGATATTTATTTCCACCAATGGAGGGCTCACTCTCCTCCAACAGGTTTTTCTACAGACTCAGGGGACTTCCTTGGATCTGCAGAAAAATACAAAAAGTTAAAAAAAATCCATTGTGAATCCTGGAGAGCAGCTGCTGTCAGTACTGCTGTGGAGGGGAGGAACTAGGTGTGAGGCTGGGAGAGTGACAGGGGCAGAAAGGAAGTAGGTATGGAGTGGGGGGCGGAGAGAGTAAGAAAAAGGGTGGAAGGAAGGAGAAAAAGTGTGAGAGAAGTAGGGGAGAGGGGAAGAAGCAGAAGTGGCGGAAATGGGATTGCCACTCCTGCAGGTTCTTGCAGGTTCCTACTTGTCTTTATATAAAAGCCAGTTGTGAAGTTTGATGGGAGTCCAGCATGACCAAGATACAGATCCCCAGGCGGCACTGTGCAGGTAAGTGCCAAATGATCAGTCAGACTACATAATACTGTAGAATTCACTCCATGGCTCATGGAGAGACACATTCAGAATTACCATCAACCAAAAGATCCACATTTACTTCCAACCTGGAGTGTAAGGCCTGCACCTCGGAGAAGCTTGCAGCTTACCCATTCCTCTAGCAGCAGCTGTTTTAAGACAGAAACCAACTAACAACCACAAGCCCCAGTAGATAAGGCCTTGCCCTCATTTCCTGAAACATGGAGCAAGTGCCACATTGGGGAATGGTGCTCAGAAAAGCCACAGGTGACATGCCAGAGAGCCACCTGTAGCTTCTGAGCCATTGAATGACTATCAGTGCCTTAATGGCTGACAGCAATTTTGTACGCAGGTGAAAACTGCCCCATCTCAGGCACCAGATATGGCCCCTTCTAATGGGGTTCTGGCCCTGACCAGGATAGCCCGATCTCATCAGCTCTTGGAAGCTATGCAGAGTTGGCCCTGGCTAGTATTTGGATGGGAGACCTCCCAGGAATACCAGTGCCATGATGAGGACACAGGCAATGAGAAACCACCCCTGAACATCTCTTGCCTTGAAAGCCCTACAGGGTCGCCACATGTCAGTTGTGACTTGATGACACTTTTCACCACCAATGGAGTTCTGAAGTACAGCAATTTACACTTTCTTCCACAGAGATGAGTTGTACTTCACTTCACTGAGGATAATAAGCCTCAAGAAGTAATCATGTTAGTCGGTGGCTGCAAACTGTAACAGAAATGGAGTGGTACACTGAAGACTAACGGAGTTTCTTCCAGCATAAGCATTCATGAGTCAGACCTCACTTCTTCATGTGCATTTGAAGTGAACAGTTATTTTATAGAAAGTTTTTTTTTAAAAAAAAAAAGATCACAGAAGGGGAAAGGAGTTATAGCAGAGAGACTCCTGTTGTACATCATTCAGGTGCAAAACCCTGCAGACTGAATAAGGGAGGTGCTTCCCTGAGAACACCTGTGGAGAGGGATCCAGCTCGGGTATAGCCAGAATGCAACATGTAGGTTCAAAGCATACAATGCATGATTGTGCATACATGACCACATGCAAAGAGAGAGAGAGAGAGAGAAAGTCCCTTGTAATGACAGTGAGCCTTATGTATTTGCCCTTCCATTCTGAAATGATGTGCCTCCATTAGGGAGATTGGAAAAAGCCAAGAAATCAAAATTCAAACAAACTCCAGTGCTCTTGCTTCTGATGGAAACAGGCAAACCAAGAAGGGGCTGGAGAGCAGCTTTTGATGTTCTCCATTGAGATCAGCATGCCTATACCTTACCAAATTACAACTGATTCTAAAGTTCAAGTGGGAATACCAAGCCAATGCAAGACACATGTAGATTAATAATTAGATAACACTAATTAGAAAGGCTTCAGAAATAACAACACACCAGAGTGTAATCTTGGGCAGAGCTACACCCTTCACTGAAATCTGCCCTGGACTGAGTTAAGAAACAGTGGCACAAGCTGTGACTTTCCACTGCCATCTTGTGACTAGAATGCATGGGTGAGCCACAGCACAGCCAATATTATTCTGCTTTGCTGGAAATACTGTGCCTCCTTATGCAAAGATATGTCTGGCCTGTATTTGCAAAAACCTCTACAGCTTCTTTGGGCCAGAAATCTCACAGAGTTTCCCTCAAGTGATGGGAAAGTAAGCTTTTTTGAAGAGAGGCCTTCTCCTGTTCAGAGTACAAAAGACAGGCCTCCTATCACACATCTAAGAGAACACACTTTTACACCAGTTCTACAGTCCTCGCCCTAAACATTGTGAACTTAAAATATGGCTATTTGAGTTAACTCTCACATTAGGCAGCAGATTTACTGAGAGTTCTAAAAGCAATAACTTGCTTGCATAACTTCAAGATCTAGTATATCCCTTTTACACACACATATAGTCAAAACCCACTTGACAACAGAAACAGAGAGATCCTTCACACAGTTTTTATGTATACCAGAGTCAATCAGAACAAGACCTGGCACAAAAATCCCTATTATGTCTAGAAGGAAATTACCACCAGAATTCTAATGGACAGTAGATTTGTCTCAGAACAGCAACCCCTCAAAGCACTGTGATAAAAAAATGCAATAGCAGAATAAATTTCGTTTTAATAGGTCTTCATAAAAGTCTTAAATGCAGTTCTACTAAAGCTCTTTATGCATGAAAATGTATTATCAGATGTGTTTAAGTCTACATCCTGACTAATTTATATCAAAATGATCTCCCCCCAAAACCAATAAGCATTACATCTAGCTATAAGAGAAAAATAAGGAAGAATCGTAATATTAAAATGTAGCAGATCAGATACTAGCTAAGAAGAGATTAAAGGTTTAAAGAAAAGAGGATTTATTTATACAAATAAGGCTCAAAATTAGAGGAGTATGGCTATACTGGTTGGTCTTGGCTATACTGATTGGTCTTGGCGGGGGGTGGGGAGAGAAACTCTGGGCAGCAAAACATATGCAATAGTGGATTTATCAACCCCAAATTTATTTTACTGCTTTAACTATACCATTTAGAACCCAGTTAGCCTGTAAATTTATATTATTTATGGATTTTAAAAGTATAAGTGCCTTCGTTTTTAACAAGCAAAACTGTGAACATACCCTGTATTGGGAAGGGAGTAGGGATGCCAGCCTCTATGCAGGACCTGGGGATCCCCTGGAATTACAGCTCATCTCCAAACTACAGAGATCAGTACCCCTGGGGGGAAATTGATGCTTTGAAGGGTGGCGTCTATGGTGCTGTACCCCACTGAGTTCCCTGTCCTCCCTGACTCCATCCCCAAATCTCCAGGAGCTTCCCCGCCTGGATCTGGCTACCCTACCTCCCATCCCCTGCCAGTGGCCGGGGTAGGGAGGTTGGCAACCCTAGATGGGAGGGAGAGATTAGCCTGCTGTTGCTCCCTATACCACCTTTTCATATGCTTCTTCCTTTTTGCTAGCTGGGAAATCGGAAAAAAATAAAGGCTTAACATAGAAGGCAACTGTTGTAGTAAACACAAAAGAGAATGATATGTACAAAAACAGTCTCATTTAATCACAATGAGACCAGCAAGCAATCTGGATATCAAGTTAGACTCCATACACAATTGAAGAGGTCCACTTCATAATCATCATACACATGACAGCACTGTGAGCAAAATCAGTCCTGTTGAAGTAATGAATATATCCTTGAAAATCTGCTGAATATTAGAATATGAAATCTACGCAACAGTTGTTCCAGGCTCTGTAAGAGCCAACAGGCCAAATGGGGGACAACACCCCTGTGCAATCCCTAAGTAGTTGCTGAACTTCAAATATGTCCAAATATACTGGCTTTGCCCTGGCATGAAGGCAGAGAAGTAGCAACATTGATATGTTCATTTGTATACCTGTGAATTTTCTCTAACTATTAAGTGTTAAGGTTCGCTAAAAATATCTTCAGATGAAATTCTCCTTCGTTTTACAAGTATCCCCCCCCCCGTTACACATTTGCTCTTCTAACAACAAACCAGGGTACACAACCCAAACACTAATTTTGAGGCAGCAACTGTCCTTGTAGTTTGCTGCTTCACTTCTCCTTGTAGCCGTTAAAAAGATAAAACAGAAAATTTGATACTGAATTCATTCTCTGTCCCTCAAAGAACCCCTCTGCCAAAAAATGGAGGCAACAAGATGAACACACAAGCAGCTTGGGGGGGGGGGGACAACAACATAATATAGACCATGAATCATCTCTGGGTTTTGAAGCCATTGTTATTGATTAATAAATACATTTGTCCACAGGACAACCAACAACAACAATTTAAAAGAAGGAAAGATCAGATGCAGATCAGAGGCAAGGGTAAAAAGAATCAGCGGAGAATGTCTCCTGTTCAAAGGAGGAAGGGATAGTTAAGTTGATAGTATGCACTGCATGGTTAGGAGACAGTCAGAAAAACTTGGGCTACAATCACTGCTCCATCCTTGACTGTTTTACAAAGTTTCAGAAACTAGTGACCAAAGATTATTTCTATCTAATGTATATTATAGCAAACTTTCCTTGCCATTTGGTAGAATATGTATGTCCAGGATCCCTTGCACAGGGGAGCTCCCCTCAGGTAGCTGATCTGTATGCGCTAATTGCCACAGAATCTTCCAGGCTTCCATGCCCCTTAAGCAGCCCACATTGGTTTACAGGTGGTAAAAGGTAAAGGTTCCCTTGCTCGAAAGCCAGTCGAATCCGACTCTAGGGTTGCGGTGCTCATCTCCGTTTCAAAGCCAAAGAGCCAGCAGTGTCCGAAGACGTTTCCGTGGTCATGTGGCCGGCATGACTAAACACCAAGGCGCAAAGAACACTGTTACCTTCCCACTGAAGTGGTACCTATTTATCTACTTGCAATTTCTTGCTTTCGAACTGCTAGGTTGGCAGGCGCTGGAACTAGAGATGGGAGCTCACTCTGTCATGCGGCAACTCGGGTCTCGAACTACTGAACTACTGACCTTCCACAGCCTGCAGCTCAGCGTCTTAACCACTTGAGCCACCGCAGCTCCTTTACAGATGGAGTTTAGGTCTAATTGAAGATTGCTTTAACTCTGGCAAATGAAAGGTAATACAGTATTTTTTTAAGTGACTTTTTGCTTTTAGCATGCCACATTCTGTTGTCAAGGTAACTCTTAAAATACTTTACATAACACTTGGAGATACCAATAAAAACAAGCACATAGTAACAGTACAATTGCTGTTTCCCTGAGGCGCTATGCCTCACAGGGTATTGATGCAGACGAGATTCAGTGCTGTCTGATCCGTCTATGGGCACTGTCTCAAGGGTTTATAAATAAAACATCTTTGATCAGAAGGTGGCACACTACTGTGTGATACAAGGCCACGTAGTCATAGAGATACAAAAACCTTTTGCTTTTCGGTTGGCCATCATTTTAGAGGCACAAACAAACACAACTGCTTATCAAAACTATTACACAGATCAGGGTCATTTTGATAGTTTGGAAGGAAAGCATTTATAAATATATAAAAAAAACAAGCAAAATCCAAAAGTTGGGAGTTGTGAGAAATCACAAGGCGGGGATAAACTATTGAAAATTCACCTTCCCTCTGCAATACCATTAGATGGCTATGATCAGTCAGTCAAGTTTATTATGATCAAAGACCAGTTACATGTTGAAAAATCCTTAGCTAAAATATATTAGAATTAAAATTGGAGCAAAATACAATATATATAATAAATATAAGTAAAATGTGTTAGGATAAGTACATTAAAACAGGATCAAGTTCTGCTACCTAATTAAACATACCAAGGCACAAAACCTCACCACTTTGGAAGTGATTTCATTACAGTGATCAGCAAGAAGCAGAGAAATATAAAATTGATTAGATTTGCCTGGAAATCTGGACGTAAATGGAGTAATATATGAAGACCAGATGTTTTGGTAAAGCCAACAATGTAAAAAGACATGTCCAATTGTCTCTATCAATCCAGATTGACAAGGACAGAGATGCTTCCCATATGGAATATGTGCGTATCTCCCTTCAAGCAAGGCAGATTGTTAGATAGTTTAGTATTTAATTTCTTAATTTCTTAATTCAGCAGAGTTAGCAGAGTAAAAATGAGTGTGAGTCCATGGTAGTTTCAAAATATAAAAAGTTTACTAACAACCTATCAAGGGTAGGGTAAACAGGAGGTAAAATAACAAAGAGCTTTATTTCTACATCCTCAAGTCTAGATAGACTTCCTTACATGGCTAAGGTCTAATGGAGAGTAATGGAGACTGGACCTTCTTCTTGCTCAGGGACAAAGAGCCATAAAATGCTAAATAGTGACACTCCATTCCCCAATCAGAACAACAAACTAGATCTGTATCTGGCGGGCTTTCTAACTCTCTAAGCAGATAGGATACAAACAAACATGTGATTCAGAACACAGCATTAACTCAGTAAATACTGAATAGAAGTGTTCTAACTTGTAACTTCCAACACAGATGGTAACACATTGAGTTGGGTCATGGTGAAGGCTCTATGATGCTTAGGAAATTCCAGCAAGTGAAATTCCAACAAGTGAAGGTAATTGGCTGGAACAAAATTCTGATTAGAGTTCCCCACTGCCGGAATGGGATCTGTCAAAGATGGGTGAGTGGGCGTCAACATGGCAAATAGGGTTCAATGTGGCCAAGTGCAAGGTGATGCACATTGGAGCCAAAAATCCTAAATATAAATACACGGTGATAGGGTCTGAACTGGCAGAGACTGATCAAGAGAGAGATCTTGGAGTTGTAGTAGATAACTCACTGAAAATGTTGAGACCAGTGTTCCCTCTAAGCTGAGTTACTGTGAGCTAACTCACAGTTTTTTAGCCTCCGGCTCACACATTTTTGTCTTCGCTCAGGAAGGATGGCTCCAGAGCAAACTAATGTATGCAGTAGCCAAATCGCTGGCTCACAACTTTAATGCCAGCAGCTCACAAAGTAGATTTTTTGCTCACAAGACTCCACACCTTAGAGGGAACATTGGTTGAGACAGTGTGTGACTGCAATAAAGAAGGCCAATGCTATGCTGGGGATTATTAGGAAGGGTATTGTAAACAGATCAGCCAATATCATAATGCCCCTATATAAATCAATGGTGCGACCTCATCTGGAATACTGTGTTCAGTTCTGGTCACCACACCTTAAAAAGGATATTATAGCTTTGGAAAAAGTGCAGAAAAGGGCAACTCGAATGATAAAGGGGTTGGAACACTTTCCCTATGAGGAAAGGTTAAGGCGCTTAGGGCTCTTTAGCTTGGAGAAACGACGACTGAGGGGTGACATGATTGAAGTTTATAAGATTATGCATGGGAAAGAGCAGGTAGAGAAAGAGGTACTTTTCTCCCTTTCTCACAATACAAGAACTCGTGGGCACTCCATGAAATTGCTGAGCGGTCGGGTTAGAACGGATAAAAGGAAGTACTTCTTCACCCAAAGAGTGATTAACACTTGGAATTCACTGCCACAGGAAGTGGTGGCGGCTACAAGCATAGACAGCTTCAAAAGGGAATTAGATAAGCATATAGTGCAGAGGTCCACCAGTGGCTATTAGCCACAAGGTATAGATAGGGACTCTGGGGCAAGTGATGCTCTGTCATCTTGGTGCTTGGTCAACAGTGGGATGGCTTCTAATGTCCTGGCCCCACTGGTGGACCTCCTGATGGCACTGGTATTTCTGGCCACTGTGTGATACAGAGTGTTGGACTGGATGGGCCTTTGGCCTGATCCAACATTGGCATCTCTTATGTTCTTATGTTCTTATGTTCTTAATGGAATAGACATGTGATCTGTCCATCTGAAGGGAGATATCCCATAATCTTTGTCTGACTATGGCTTTAGCTCCTTGGTAAGCAAGACGCAACAATGCTGCGCTGGAGAAACCAAGAAGTGACAGTTTGTCTTCAAATGCTCTCACCCACTTTGAACAAAAATTATCTGAAAAGATTAAGGGAACTAATGCAGAGGGGGAGAAATTCAGCCTAAGCCGGAAACATATAGTGTGAAACCAGGCCCATGCTTCTAATGATACTAGGCCTGCATCTAACCTGAGTACGGCATTGGGAGCACAGTGAGGTACTCTGACTATAGGTCTTAAAAATTTGAACTAGACCAGATAATGAAACTGAAGCTCAAATACTTTGGCCACCAAATGAGAAGGGAGCACTCACTGGAGAAGACCCTGATGCTGGGAAAGATTGAAGGTCAAAGAAGACGGGGACGGCAAAGGATGAGATGGTTAGACAGTGTCATCGATGCAACGAACATGAAGTTGAGCGAACTTCAGAGGACAGTGGAAGACCGGAAGGCCTGGCGGGAGCTGGTCCATGGGGTCGCAAAGAATCGGACTCGACTGTGCGACTGAACAACAACAAAACTTCCAACTTACAATAGTTATTATACAGGAAAACCTATGATCTGTGCATGACCTGTGGGACCACCTTACCCTGAAAAACTTTCAACACATGTGGAATATGGGAGACCCTTTTGTGAAGAAAAATCTTTAAATTGCTAGGGCTGTTCTTTGGGCAGATTCCGTAGCCTGAGAGAAATGTGCTGCCCCCCAAACCAGAAGACTGGAATGTAACACCTAAGTGGCTAAATGTTTTTAACTTGATCTATCCTATGGCCATTGATCAGCCACCTGTGTTTGATAGGCCTTTTGACAAAAATGAGAATTTTCATTTTAGTAAAGTTAATGGTTAAGTGTTCCTGTTTACAACAAGCCATGAGCCCATAGGGCTTTTCTCAGTACCACTTGAGTGTGGGACAAGATGGCCATGTCATCAGCATACAAATGCAGGGATTGATTTACTGGCCAGATGTGGTGCATGGAAATCAGGGTTGGATAATGTCCAGACCACAGAATTTATATGTGAGTTAAACAATAAGCGGGCAAGGATGCAGCCTTGTTTCAGTCTTCTCCTAACCGGGATCTTGTGGGACAAATGCCCTCATGGATTGCATCTCACAGACAGGTTGTAGTTCTCATGAAGTGCATGAATAAGAGCAAACAGTCTGCAGTCTATTGAGGAGGTTTCAAGTTTTGATCAAAGCTTACTACATGATATACTATTGAATGCCATCCTATAATCTACAAAAGCTACATATAGTGCTCCATGAGGTCTGGACGTGGCGGTCACTAAGCAACACAGAATCAGACACTGATCAGGCACTTCTGAATCCTGCTTGTTCCTCCACTAGGATGTTCTCCTTATTGATCCAATCCCATAATTTTCAACATAAATGTCTGGCCTACAACTTGCCTAACACATTGAGTAGGCTGATTGGGCAATAATTTGAAGAGTTGCATCTTGCTCCTTTTTAATATATTGGAATGATAACAGCCATACCCCAGTCACTAGGAATCTGAGCAGTTTGATCTTAATGGGTAAAAAGTGATGCTAAGACAGGAGCCCACCAATCAATATCCAATTTAATCATCTCTGGAGGAATCAAATCACTCCCAGGGGCCTTCCCCAACTTTAACTGGGCTACAAGCCTCTTAACTTCTGCAGCTAAAGCAGGAGGCCAAGGTGGCAAATGCTCCATACTAACAGGTAGACAAGTCGTCCAAGCAGGCTCGACAGAGTAAAGTGCAGAAAAATGATCCTCCCAGATATTGGCAGGGATTTCACTGAAACCTTTTGGTCCCTCTGATTGAAAGCCTCTGGATACTAATTTTCAAAAGAGGGAGGTATCTTTAAGTTTGACGGCCTGATTGAGTTGAATCAATTATTAAGAGCCTCTCCATTTTTTTAAATCAATTTTTGTATTGTTGTTTTAAGGCATATAGATCTGGAGGAACTGTTGACAGATTCTGTGTCTTGAATCTGTTAAACTTATCAGATGATTTTTAGCTGCCCAGCATTCATAGTCAAACCACTGTTGTGAGAACAGTCTTGACTTCGGGTGATCTGGGGCAGTTATTTTTTAAAAAACAGATCCTGCCAACCACTGATGATTTGTGTATAACAATCTAAGGCTACCTCAGAGTGAGTATTTATTTATTTATTTATATTTAAATTTATATCCCGCAACTCCCCGCCATAGCGGTCTCAGGGCAGCTAACAACATGTTTATAAATATATACATTAAAATTCCAATATATATACTAAAACAACATTCAATTAAAATTACAATATAAAACACATGACCATATTACAAGATGGCATTGTAATTATTAGACCATTTGATTCTGCTATAATTAGAGGCCTGCCAGCTCTACATCAAATTTCTCAGTTAAATAAACAAGGAGGTTTTAGAGCCTTAGTGCTAAACTGATTGGCAAATGGTCACTATCTTGTTGGGAATCAACACTTAGATGGACTATATGGGCTAAAGATTTAAGCGAGGCTATCACATAGTCAATAGTACTGGCTCCTCTAACTGACCAGAAGGTATACTCCCCAGGAATATCCCCCTCCACTGAACCATCTTATATATATAATTCTCCTAACGTGTTGACCATTTCCAGCTTTCCCATTGACTGTGCTGTGTGTTCCATCAGCCACTGGCCCATCAACCACCACTCAAGAGTAATCGCATGCCATTGGCTGGATGCTGGGTCCATTCCTCTTCCCCGCCTACTGCCGTCTCAACCACTGTTCCCTGTCAGAATAACAGCCAAAACAGCTGTCTGTCCTGAAGAAGTCACTTCTGCTTGGCTCCTCTGGGACTAACTTTTTCCTCAGTGGCTGTTGTTAGGCAACCAAGCTTGGTTGTCAGTAAAAAGGCAAAGCCAGGAGGCCATTTCCAGGCCTTTGTGGGGAACTCATTGGGGCCAGTCCTGACTAGGGTTGCCAGCTCCAGGTTGGGAAATTCCTGGTGGAGTCTACGGAAGCCAGGGATTGGAGGGGGGAAGCCTCAGCTGAATAGAATGCCAGAGTCCACCCTCCAAAGCAGTCATTTTCTCCAGGGGAAGAGAGAGATCTGTTGTCTGGAGTTCAGTTGTGATACCTGGCGATACCACAGCCAGTGTGGAGTAGCAGTTCACAGCAGGGTCTGCCAGACCCAAGTTGTTGCTGTGGAAGCTGAGTGGGTGACTTCAGACCAGTCACAGACTTTCAGCCTAACCTACCTCACAGTGTTGTTGTGCAAATCAAAAGGGGGAGAGGAGAATGATGTAAGCTGCTTGGGTCCCCATTGCAGAGAAAGACTGTACTTTTCCAGATGAGGGCTGGAGATCACTCAGAATTACAACTGCTCTACAGGAAGGAGGGGGGAGGAGATGAAAAGCTGAATTCAGAGGGACAAATAAAGGTAGGTTGATGATTGGCTGGGAAGGAGATAGGGTTGTCAACTCCAGGTTGGGAAATTCCTGGAGATTTGAGGGGTGTAGCCTGGAGAGGGTGAGGTTTGAGGAGGGATGGGACCTCAGACAGCTACAATGTCATAGGCTCCACCCTCCATACCAGCCATTTCCTCCTGGGGAACCACTGCTGCCAATCTCCAGGTGAGGGCTGGAGATAACTCAGAATTACAACTGCTCCTCAGATGGTAGAGATCAGTTCCCCTGGAGAAAAGGGTGGACTCTGTGTCATTATATGCTGCTGAGATCACCACAGCAAATTGATGCTGAGTGCCCAAGGCCAGGGCACCCACCCAGAGTCTCTTTCTAGAGCTCGTATTTATTTCCACAATGGGCCTTATTCCTAGGTCAGTATAAAGAGATCTAATTTGCTAACTAGTTTAACTAAGCAAAATCCTTTCCAGTTGGACTTAATGTCCCTAGACTGCCTGGGGAGCAAGGGAAATGGATAGTCCTCAGAGGGGGGAGCTGCATTATAACAAGTGTACAGCAACTCATTTGAGTATCCACTCCTGGCATTGAAATCGTTGGCTACTAATACAAAAACATTGGAAAACTTTAGGAGAACTCTGTCTAAAATGTTCAAGCTTTCTGTAGATTGATTTTCTTGTCTGAGGGTGGTATATCAACATTGACAAGTCAAAGACACAGTCTGTTGAAACGTACCACCATAGACTGTGCATGTTGTGCACTAAAGCCATCCAATTACCCATCTATGAAGTTCCTTTCCTTTATTTTTTTATTTTTTGTGGATAGCTTTTGTTGCCCTGCGCTTGTATTGCTTCTTCATTCTTCCTCCCCTCTTCCCCTGTAGCTCCCAGTGTGTTTTCAGTGACAATTCAGTCTTTTAAACCTATAATGGAGTTATAATTGATTTGATGATCATGGAAGCTCAACATGTGCAGTGTTTCCATTTAGCATGCTTCATAATTATTGGGTAACACTGTTACAAATTGGTGTATTCAGTTCAACGTTCGCAAAAGGAATACTATTTTCATTAGGATTTTGTGAGAATCTTCACCAGCCATTTTCTTAGTTGGCAACTAAGGAGCAGTGGGGGACTTTTGAAATGGCAGCAACCACCCAGTCTTTTTTTAAACAATGTTATGATGTTATAACGTTACTGCACATGCTCCCCCCCCCCCAAGGAAGTTCCTTTGCTGGCTAAGTACATGACAACACAGCCACAAAACCCCTTTTCAAAGGAAGTGCAGCACACATGGGGAGTGTCAGTTCCAAATTAAAAATATCCCCAAAATAAATGCCTTTTGCAGAATGAATGCCACCAAGTCGGAGTATCAGCTGGGGATTCAACTCGTCAGGAAACAGCAGCAACACTGAGGTGTGGAAATGGTCTGGATGTAAATTAGCTTTCAAGCTGCTCCTCTCTTGTCTTCTTCCTCTCCAAAACCGAAAATGCCTCCCTTTCCCATTCCAGGGCTCAGAGGGTCAGAAGGCCACAACGCCTGGCTGCCCAGTCAATACGGGTTACAATGACAGGCTATTAAAGAAGAGCTGCCTGACATTTAATGCAGGAACTGCTCCCTCCTCCATCCAACCCAGACACATCCTCTAATTAAGCATCAACACAAACAAATCTAATTGAACAGATGTAGCCATCCTTACCCGGAATCACACACACACCCAGCATAGCAGAGGGGGCTGCGCCTGCAAGGAGGTCTAATTGCCTGATGGTCCCCATCCCCCCCCCAACCTCCAGAGAGATGCTACAAGCAGATCAAGACATCAGGCGGCTGTGGCACGTGCCTTTTGTCACCCGCCCATCCATCCGTCTTCCTTTGTCATGCCAGGGATAATGGAGGCTGGAACCAGAGCTTTGGTGGCTTAAATAAATAAGCAGACTCTTTTCCAATGAAGCAAACAGTGGCTGAGACTGGCGTGACGTGATTAAAGAGCCATCTACGGCTAAGGCCTGTTCAGAGGCCACTCCTCAAAAGGCTGGAGTGCAAACAGAGCCCAGGATTAGTTGCCAATTTACTGGGAAGCATCTGTTGTGTTGAAACAGTCTGATTCACCACCACTGGATTTGCTTGATGTCCAGACTGAATCAGGCTCTTTAGCAGGCCATTAAAAGGAGCAGGAGTGGAGAGGGAACCCTGGCCTTAAGTCACTCTTGGTTTTTCCTCTTAGATATGCAAAAGACATTACTGGCAGAGTAACTAGATCAAGCTTTGCCCAGTTTTCTTCTGAGCTCATCTGACATAACGGACTTCAAGCTCCCCCCAGGATCAGTTGCTTCACATGGGATGGTTTCTAAAAATTATTTTTAAAATCTTATATTGATCCAGATGAAGATACTGCTGTGAGCAGAAATGGTTCACCGGAATCCAACCCAAAGAGTTAAAGAAGCAACAACAAAAATCAGTATCCTTTTAAAAGAATGTAGGTGATGTATCTTTCATTGTTCTGACCTAAAAGAATAGTGCACCATTAGCTTTCATAAACATTTCACAGTAATATTACACTTAAAATTACAAAAAGCCTTTCCAAGACTGCATATTTTAAAATGTGTCAATGAGCCTGAATTGTGTTTTTTCCACAGCTACTCAATATCATTTGCTTTATTTCAATATTTAGCTGGGGGGGGGGGGCTTCCTTTCTTTTCCTACTTCTATTCTACTGTTGCTATTTCTAGTTTTAAAATTACTTTCTAACAATTTTATTGCAGCTGGCTTTCTTTGATTTTATTTATTTCATTGCTGTTCCACAGCTACTTCATATCACTTGCTTCATTTATTTATTGCTGCTGTTATATTACATTGGGCTTTAATGATTCAGTGTCTCTTTTTATGCTGGAAACCAGCCTGAGAAATGAATGTAACATAAGCATAAAACAAAAAATATTTTGGGCAAACAACTAGCAAACTAGAACAATCATAAGAACAATGAGGCAATAGCTTTGTGCACATCCAGCCCATATATATGATATAATATGCACCTGTTTACACTCAATAGCAACCTCTTTTTTAAAAAAAATAAATCTAGTTACAGTTTACCAAATAAAGTAAAATTTATACTTCACTAATAAAGTAAAAGAAAAAATTAATTATCATTGCAAAGGTAATCAGAAGGAAGCAGGCTGAATGTCATGCCCATATCAGCTCCACTCAAGAATAATACTCTACATTATTAGCTTAGAGGGAGCATCGCTTGCCACAGACCAAAAAAGCTCACTCAGCTAAGTAGTTCACCATATTCTTTTTCATCCCACGAGCTGTACTGAAGCAGGAGATTTCTGCCCTTATGAGACACTCACAAAGGAAGGAATATTGAATTATGAAAATAGTTCTCTTGCTCAGTTGTGAGGACAGTTGGAAAAGCAGGCTTCTCTGATGTGTCTACCAGCTTAATAATAACATATACACCTCTGTTACACACCTCAGGATTTTTTGACACCATCAAATGGTGCTTACAACATACTTCCTTCAACTCTTTCAATAGCTGCCATACTTCAATAGCTGCAAGGCAATTGTACTCAAGCAGCATCGCAGCTATCACTTTCAAGTTTGGCAGTCATATCTTCTGCTCCACCCCACAAAACATTCAGGACTCTGGCCTCATTAATAAAAGTGCAATCATTGCTTTCCAATAAGTACTCAATTAGCCTTCAAGAAATCACAGCAAGAGCAATGATTGGGCACCTGCAGACAAGCTACTGGTCTTTGAACTGATTTCCTTTGCCATGATTCTGGGTGTGTCTTTAAGGTGCCCTAAAATTCCTGCTTTTAAGTATTGAGGCAGGAGACGATTGTCAAACGAAGAAGGCTTTATTCAAACATTGCTCAGCTCTGAACTGCTCTGATAAGAGCGGCACTCAAACTTATACCATTCCAGTATTGAACTATATACAATGTTGCTACTTCCAAGAGTTCTGATTGGACCTAAGTGGAGCCTCCTGACTGAGTACATTGTCTGCCTTCAGGACCACTAGAAGGTCTTTATTAGGCAGCCAATCATAACGGAGGAAACTAGAATGCTTCAGCACAAACCATAACACAACAGCTTAAGCATAACTCAGAACATAACACCTGCTCCCACAGTGCTGCAGTTTCTGAAGTACATTTTAAGGTATACAATCAGCTCCTGTAGAATACTGGTCAAGGCTCTTGCCCCAGCTGAATTCAGAGTGCAATTCAGACCACACCTAAGGGCCACATTAGGTGTTACAGCATCCATGGGTCCAACCCGTGGATGCCACCGCCAATTCAGAGATGAACTTGAGTCATTTAAAAATGTCACGAGAGCCCAATCAGTGCTGTGGGACCAGGTGATTTGCCTCCCCCATATACCTTTTCAAGTGCCTAATAGCCCCCCCCCATTCTTCAGCACTCGAAGATGGGGGGGGGCCTTGTACACATTGCAATGTCTAGTTAGATCATAAGAACATAAGAGACGCCAATGTTGGATCAGGCCAAAGGCCCATCTAGTCCAACACTCTGTATCACACAGTGGCCAAAAATTCCAGGTGCCATCAGGAGGTCCACCAGTGAGGCCAGGACATTAGAAGCCCTCCCACTGTTGCCCCCCCCCCCAAGCATCAAGAAGACAGAGCATCACTTGCCCCAGAGCCCTTACCTATACCTTGTGGCTAATAGCCACTGATGGACCTCTGCTCCATATGCCTATCTAATTCCCTTTTGAAGCCGTCCATGTTTGTAGCCACCACCACTTCCTGTGGCAGTGAATTCCATGTGTTAATCACTCTTTGGGTGAAGAAGTACTTCCTTTTATCCGTTCTAACCTGACCGCTCAGCAATTTCATGGAGTGCCCACGAGTTCTTGTATTGTGAGAAAGGGAGAAAAGTACCTCTTTCTCTACCTGCTCTTTCCCATGCATAATCTTATAAACCTCAATCATGTCACCCCTCAGTCGCAATGCATGGCTAGGAATAAATACAGTGAAGCAACATGTTGAATACCGGCAAACAGATTGATGACTTACTGAACCAGTCCTCGAAAAATCGTCCCTGCTTGTGATCAGTGAACAGAGCATGAGCCAAACTGGCAGGTGTTCATATGTCCCTAGCCAGGAGTAAGCTACGATGTCCATGTTTGTACAGAATGCAGAACCGTATTTAAGACTAACTGTGGTTAACAAAACAAAGTATGAATCCAGTGGCACCTTTAAGACCAACAAAGTTTACTTCTGGGTATAGGCTTCCCTGTGCACGCACGCTTCTTCAGATAAACCAACTTCAAACATGGTTTCAGATTTTGGTTTTATATTCCCTGACAAACCAACACAACAACAGTGAGTGGCCAGGTTCAGACAGTCATCCTAATTATGGTTTTACATGAAATCTGAATGAGCCAGTTTATCCTACAGAGTCCTTGTCACTGCAACTTCTTGCCCTACTCCACTGGAACCTCATTTTTAAAAAGCATATGTTTAGTAGGCAGAGGTTGATACAATCCATATAAAAATATGGACTGGGACAACAACAAATTTATTCACAGCAAAAAGCCAGCACTCTACTGCAATACATGGAATGGAACAAATAATACAGTTGATTCCTGTCTTTGGGTCAAACATCAAGGAATATTTTATCAATAAAATTTAAACAATAATCATGTGTAAAGTACTTGATGGAGGCTAGGTATTATTAGAAACATGTTTCTAAATAATTCAGAAGGACCATAAGTTGGCCATGGTTTTCAAAATGTATTTTTTTTTACACATAAGCCATAACTTAGGAATTTTTTCTTTTGTTTTCACTTACCAGGGCACCACTGCTAAGAAGAATCATAAAGACAATGAAGGTTTCAAACCAGTTGTGTTCAACTATTCGGAAACAGGTTTTTCTAAGATTCCACCATAGTTTTCCTCTTCCATCTTCTACGCTAACTTGACAACACTTGAATTTTCGTACACAACCTGAAAATATATTAAAATCTGACAACCCATTAAAGACAACAACAAAAACCCTTCCAAATTACTTTGTTTCACGTTCTACAACCAAGTTATTAAATTGACATACTTCTACAAGAATCTGTCATCAACATACAGAAAATGTAAACTTGGCTTTTGTTCCTTCAAAACTTATTTTTCCCCCAACAATAGAAGTAGACAGAAGCCAAACAAAGTTGTCTGGCAGCCGCTGGCTTAATGTTACCTTCCCTCACCTTCTGTAAAACAAGCTTCTGGTTCTTGTGCTTCCTCAGCTTCTACTTCTGGTTGCTCTTCGGCAGGAAGTCCAATATCAACTGTGCTACCTTCAGAAGATGAGCTAGAAGAATTTAGTTTCTGTGAAGGAAAATAAATGCCATAATTACTGAGTTCAAGACGGAGCAAAACTGAGCAGCTTAGCTACCTATAGACTGTGATCAGATGGGCAAGTTGCTCCGATGTCGTGGTGACTCCCTACCAGCTTTGAAGTGCATGATCAGATGTCAGCATCTGATTCCCATCCTTCAGTTGTTGGACCCCTGTCCTCACCCCTGACTTTCCCAACACTGGATAAAGTCTGATTATGACTGAACTTGTCTCACCACAGATTTCTGGACGTCTGATCTCTCCCTTGCGCACTCAAGCCTCTTGGTGAAGTCTGATGCTTCTGGACCCTGGCCGCTTTTTTGGGGGGGGGGCAGTTAGTGATGTGTGCATAACTGCATATCTGCTCCTAGCAAATAAGCAGTTATGCGTATCCGCACATTAGAGTTTTCAAAAAAAAAAAAAAGCTGCCTGCCTGCCCTCTCTGTGGTGACTGTGCAGCAGTGAATGGTCGACCACGGGGTGAGGCAGGAATCAGGTGGTATGTCTGGTCACACATCTCTGGAACACATAGCTGTGGGGAAATTAAGGCATGGTCAGACCGTGCCAAAGCCTGCCATCTGATCGCAGCCATAGTTCTATAATCTGTTCTTGTAACAGGTCTTAAAAGGTGCCACTGGACTCAAACTTTGTTCTGTTCTTGTAACAGTATGTGATGTGATTTTCTAGTGTTCCCTTTAATGAAGTAATGAAGCCAGCATTGTGAAAGTTAAAGCTGGTAGATGGAGACCGGTACTTTCAAAAAGTAACACAGATAACATGATTGGTTTGGATGCAAACAACAACAGGCAGAGCTCCATTGACAGAAGAAATCTTTTCTGTAACCCACTGTCTTCTGTGGACCCCTGTACCACCTAAGAACTGTTTCTGAGATTTGAGTGGTCCTCAGGAATGACATGGGACAAAGTGGTGGGTGCTGCATCTTTAGGCTGAACTCCAAAGAAATCATTGAAATAATTTTGGCATGGC
>NW_015161418.1:522990-523163 GCF_001447785.1 Gekko japonicus | reverse complement strand
TCCTCTGCCTTTGGTTTTGCAGAGTACTTGTCTTCTAGATAGGAAATCATTTCCTTTGCCGATTGGCATGATAATAATTTCTGATCATTACTCATTATAGCACTCCCAAGGATTAAAGCTTTAGCGTGCCCATCCTTCTGTTTAAATTCCGCCAGTTTGGCAGCCTTATTCGT
>NW_015161418.1:522615-522882 GCF_001447785.1 Gekko japonicus | reverse complement strand
GAAAGCCATTTTCTACTTTACCAACTTCCCTTTGTAGAAGGCGAACGTCGATCGTGGTTCGTCTGGGTTGCTTGTGATTTTTCACTCCTTTCTCCAGCGCTGTTTCAGCTCTCTGGGAATCCTTTTTTGTCTTGGAGATAGTTCACAGCAGGAGATGAAATTCCTCTTGCTTTCTGTTCTGCAAGCACAAGGCTTTGCAGACTCGAGAAAAAACAAAGAAGACTCTCTCTTGTCCCAGAAAAAGTTTCAAAAAAATTCTTTTCTGTT
>NW_015161418.1:453871-522534 GCF_001447785.1 Gekko japonicus | reverse complement strand
AGTTTAGTATTTAATTTCTTAATTTCTTAATTCAGCAGAGTTAGCAGAGTAAAAATGAGTCTGAGTCCATGGTAGTTTCAAAATATAAAAAGTTTACTAACAACCTATCAAGGGTAGGGTAAACAGGAGGTAAATTAACAATGAGCTTTATTTCTACATCCTCTCATCTAGAAAACTTAACGAAGAGTAATGGAGACTTCCTTACATGGCTAAAGTCTAATGGAGAGTGGAGCTTCTTCTTGCTCAGGGACAAAGAGCCATAAAATGCTAAATAGTGACACTCCATTCCCCAATCAGAACAACAAACTAGATCTGTATCTGGCGGGCTTTCTAACTCTCTAAGCAGATAGGATACAAACAAACATGTGATTCAGAACACAATATTAACTCAGTAAATACTGAATAGAAGTGTTCTAACTTGTAACTTCCAACACCTTTCCTCATAGGGAAAGTGTTCCAACCCTTTTATCATTCGAGTTGCCCCTTTCTGCACTTTTTCCAAAGCTATAATATCCTTTTTGGATATTATAGCTTTGGTGTGGTGACCAGAACTGCACACAGTATTCCAAATGAGGTTGCACCATTGATTTATATAGGGGCATTATGATATTGGCTGATCTGTTTTCAATACCCTTCCTAATAATCCCCAGCATAGCATTGGCCTTCTTTATTGCAGTCACACACTGTCTCGACATTTTCAGTGAGTTATCTACTACAACTCCAAGATCTCTCTCTTGTTCAGTCTCTGCCATTTCAGACCCCATCAATGTGTATTTATATTTAGGATTTTTGGCTCCAATGTGCATCACCTTGCACTTGGCCACATTGAACCCCATTTGCCATGTTGACGCCCACTTGCCCATCCTTGACAGATCCCTTTGGAGTGCCTCACAATCCTCACTGGTTTTCACCACCCTGAACAACTTTGTATCATCCGCAAATTTAGCCACTTCAGTTTAGTTTGGCCCTAAGACTCTCCATCTCAAGGTTAACAAAATTTGAGTCCAGTGTCATCTTTAAGACCAAAAAAGTTTTATTCAATGCATGTGTACACAAGTGTGCATGCACATGAAAGCTCACACCTTGGATAAAACTTTGTTGGTCTTAAAGGTGCCACTGGATTTAAACTTTGTTCTGTTACTTCAGACCAACACAGCTACCCACCTGAATCCATCTCCAGGTTATTAGTTCTCCAGAAACATAGTTGAAAGCCATTGTCTTTTTTAAAAAGCATGTACAGGATGAGGGATGGGTGGGCAGATATCCTTTATGTGCACAAGTACCTTGTGAATAGTCAAGCAGTACTCTTATGGGCAATGAAAGCTTTCCAGTTTACAGAAAAGCAGACACTGCTTTTAGAGGCGATTCCACAAGAAAGCAACTGTATTAATAATTCAAAGCCCATTTAAATTTTTTCTCCTTCTCAGAACATGGTGAGGTCACTATGTATGCAGACAGAGCATGATTTTAACTCTACAATGCTTGTGTCAAAATGTTCTCTTACATCCATTCTTCGCTATTTAAGTGCTATTGATTCAGCAGCTTATATACGGCATTTGTTAAAGTCACACAAAATTACTTTAATCCATTATCCAAAATTTTTTTTTTGCCAAAGAGATTTTAGATGGAGAGCTCAAAACAAGTGCTGAATTATGTCCCTAATAAAAATTGATTCTGTTTGTTGGGATTTTAAACCCAGACCTGTCCCAGTGCCAAGGTCTTACATTCCAGTTATTGATTAATGTTTCAGAGGTGCTTTGGAAACCACTATTTTTTCCTCTCCCTTCAGATTAGGAAAGTTATATTAATGTGGTAAATGTGACACGTGTTGTGGCAGGCTCTCTGCTGTGATATATTCCAAACTGAAAGATCTGATGGTAACAAAGAAAAGAGGTACCATGTACTCTTTGCCCCCATGACATTACTATGTATCAATAATTTCAAAACATTTATGAACCACTGTAATGATTTAAAGTTTTAAGTGTGTTTCTTTAAATGTTTGGTAAGTTTCAAAAGAGAAAGGGGGATGAGTGAGTGAGGTGATTGGCTGGTGACTGAGAGTGTATGGGAGGAACTAAGAAAGAAAAAAAATGTAGTGAAAGAAAAAGCAGCAGTTTACAGTCAGCAGAAAAGCAGACAGCAGTCAGCAGAGTCTGAGAGAGCTGACTTCTGATAAGAATCCGAGTGCTATGAAAAGCACTAGGATTCTAGGGAAGAAAGTAGTAATACTTATAGACTAGTAGTAATATAGACTATAAGTAGTAATACTTATAGACTATTAGTGACTAGAGAGGGTTAAATCCTAATATTGTCAAAGAGTGTGAGGAAAAAGAAGCTGACAGAAATCTGAGTTAAACCTGAGAGAGCCAGTTTGGTATAGTGGTTAAGTGTGCGGACCCTAATCTGGGAGAACCGGGTTTGATTCCCCACTCCTCCACTTGCACCTGCTGATGTGACCTTGGGTCAGTCACAAGCTCTGGCACAGCTGTTCCTGAAAGAGCAGTTTGTGTCAGAGTTCTCTCAGCCCCACCCACCTCACAGGGTGTCTGTTGTGGGGAGGGGAAGGGAAAGGAGTTTGTAAGCCGCTCTGAGACTCCAAGTGAAGGGCGGGGTATAAATCCAATCTCTTCTTCTTCTTTTTCTTCTTCTTCTTCTTCTTCTTCTTCTTCTTCTTCTTCGAAAAAGATTCAACCGAGCAAAATATATTAAAGCTAAGAACAAGGTACATTCTGAAGAGAAAGGAAGACTGGAATGAGAGGAGTGATTGTGAAGAGAATGAGTGTGACAACTTAGTCAGAGGTTATTAACTTCCACCGTTTTATTGACCGAAGAGCAAAGATGTTAAATATCCTGAAACCAATATACTTCTTGTACAAATAAAGCTTTATTTTGTTTTATGTAAACCTGGAGTCATACGCTGTTAAAATACAAGAGTCTCATCCTCAAGCCCACATAGTCCAACAAAGGGGTCTTCACGGTAGGCAGCGTTACATACTGAGAAAGAGAGAGAAGAAGAAAGTTAAAGACACACCTTATCTAACCACACACAAAAAATATAGAGTAATCGTGACAACCATTTTTCCATTCTAAGCAGATCAGGAAGGGACTTTAAAAGCAAACAAAAAAACCCCACACCACCACTATAAAACACCCAGATAAAAGTTACATAGGGCACGATCACACGCACAAGTTGTCGCACCATACGCTGTTAAAATACAAGAGTCTCATCCTCAAGCCCACATAGTCCAACAAAGGGGTCTTCCCGGTAGCAGCGTTACATACTGAGAAAGAGAGAGAAGAAGAAAGTTAAAGACACACCTTATCTAACCACACACAAAAAATATAGAGTAATCGTGACAACCATTTTTCCATTCTAAGCAGATCAGGAAGGGACTTTAAAAGCAAACAAAAAAACCCCACACCACCACTATAAAACACCCAGATAAAAGTTACATAGGGCACGATCACACGCACAAGTTGTCGCACCATAGGCGCAAATGCGAGCAGATTTAAAGGGCGCGATCAGACACTAACATCTGGGAAGCGTCCCGCACCTGTCGGCAACCCGTTTTGCTCCACTGCAGAAGCAGAATTTTAAAAACCCAGGAAAAGTCCACTAGCAAATGGGTTGCTACGGACCACGGACGGACTTTCCCCTCTGATCGCTCCAGCGTGCTCTCATGGCATCGGGATGGTCTGATTAGGCCATCCTGACTCCGTGCCATTCCCCCCCCCCTCCATAGGGAACCCTCAGTGCTGAGATGCGATTAATTGATTCCCTGTTAAGCACATCAGGAACAAATGGCAAAAAAAAAACCCGACTCACCCGCGGTTGCGTCTGATCACACAGTGGCGGGCTGCCCCCCCAGCTTCAAAGGACTGTGTGATCGTGCAACTGCAGGTCAAATTCCTCCAGAGGAAATCGCCTCGCTTCCCCCCCCCCCGTGTTATCTCGCGCATGTGACCACCACCATTCTGTCCAATGTATAGTAAAGGCAGTCACCAATATCTTAAAACCTCAGTTCCTCCAAATCCATAATCTACGCAACAGAAACAAGGGGGTGTGAGACACAAAGATACTGAAGGCGTTCTCAGAAAGGTGACTGCCAACAGGGATGGGGATTGGTAAGCCTCCCTTGGAAGACATTCCACAATCCCAGTACAGCTATCAAAAAGACCCTCGAAGCCACCTAACATACTTCAACTGGTGATACATGGAGATGTACCTTTTATGATGACCTCAGTGTCAAGGTAGGTCTTCACAGGAGAAGGTAGGCCTGGGGATATTGTAGTACCAGAGACTTCGGGCTCCAATCGTAGCCCAAGCCAGCCAAATGCTATGACTCTGAACTGCAGAAAGTACCTCAAGAACTGGCACCTAATTCCATACACAATCAATGGCAGCTTTGAAGTACTCCCTTCACAGGCAATCCTTGCTACTCAGGCTACCTACCAGCTCTTCTATTAAACAGAAACAAATGTGCATTCAGCTGCAAGTTTGTCAGATACTTTTAGAGCAACTGGGTTTGTGTGAAAATCCAATCTCTCAGTCAATCAGTAAGCAAAAGGTCTTCATATCTTTTCTTAACTGGAAAAAAGATTATAAACCTCCTTATGTCTCAATGGAGCAAATGGTTTCAGTTAATATTTGCAAAGCTTTACAGAATAATCTTGATTAACCATGATACCATATGTACATAGTCTTATTAAAAACTGGTTTCTCGATCCATTGTTCTTTCTTTACAAGACTGTCTCCCATGAGATATAGGCCCGTCTTCAATTTGTGTAACCTAGGGCTGCCAAGTGGGGGCGGGGGGTGGGGAAACCCCCGCTTTGGAGGCCCGATTTCTGCCACGGCAGAATCGGGCCCCTGCATCACCAGAGGTGACGCACGATGTAGGGCATGTTGGGGGCGTGGCCCAGATCGTCGGGGGGGAAACATATGGTTCCCCCCCGACGATCTGGGCCACGCCCCCAACGTGAGTGACGTTGCACGTCACTTCCGTTGACGTGCTGGCGGTGCGTGCGCACACGCGCATCCGGAGCCGGCCGGCAGAGCCTCCCCCGCCGGTGAGTATAAAGGGACTTGGCAACCCTAGT
Organism: Gekko japonicus; assembly: GCF_001447785.1. Lineage (NCBI taxonomy): Eukaryota > Metazoa > Chordata > Lepidosauria > Squamata > Gekkonidae > Gekko > Gekko japonicus. The sequence continues at coordinate 517,434 of NW_015161418.1, read as the reverse complement.
GTAACCAGCTGCCTCCTATGCGGACAATGAAAGCAGCAAAACTGGGCTACCTACAGACAAACCATAGGTCTCAGCAAACTCAGGGGACCTCACAGATATGCAGAAAAATATGACTTTATAAGTTAACTCCAAAAAAGAAAAAGACTCCAAAAATCGAGTCTGATGAGGAGTGAATATTAAGTCAGCAGCATGGAATACTGAGATAAGCCAGTGGAAGTATGAAGTGGGGGGAGGACATTAACCTGCCCCACATGGACAATGAAAGCTGCACAGTGTTGGCCAAGCAAAAGGAAAGAGATTGTTTCTGCATACTAGTTTATCCTACCAAGAAGTCCCAAGCGGCGAGTTCACCTAGAAGTAGTGAACCCACCGCTTGGACTTTACTAATGTGCAGCGCCTGCTTGCAAAAGCCATTTAAAGGGAATATTCCCTTTAAAAGGCTTTTGCGAGATCTCTCCCCCCCCCCCCTTGGGGAGCTGCTGCCAGCAGAAAGGAGGGAGGGAAGATCCATGAACCATGAACCGAACTGGGGTAGGTTTGACTCTGTTCGTGGGACCTCACACACCACAAACCAAGACAAACCTCCATTTTCCTGGTTCATGCCCATCCCTAATAGAGACTATGCCAGTCTATTCACAAGGCCATACAGAGAATTTGTCAGGAGAAGCAGCAGCAGCAGCAAGAGTGTGAATAAAACCATCCCTGGCTTCTAAGTGGGAAGATGCAAGTGACCTACTAAAATCTAAAACTGACCTCCTATTTATCAGCTACCTAAACAAGCGTAAAAGGGTTTGCCCTCTTTACACTGCCCTTTTGTGCTGCCAGTGGCATTATATCATTCAGAATGAAAGGGCCAAAAGGGCGAATGAATTACAAGTCACATGTCAAAAACTAACACAAAAAGGAGAAAGTGAGTCAAGAGAACAAGATGTGGCTACAAATCCCAATTTTTGGTTTTAATGAGTGCCTCCTCAAGCAGTGGACCAAGGAGAAACTCAGTCAATCCTTTGGCTAGGACTCCTGGAAACAATTCTCAATAAATCAGTCCATCAGCTGACTGAACAAGGCCAGCCTTCAAAGCACCATTTAAAGCACCGCACCATGGAAGAGGGTGGTCCTGCTGCTTGCTCAGAAGCCTGAGAAACTCATAGGTCAGGGTCATCAACTGCACAACATACCCAAGACAGAAAAAAAGAAAAGAGCTAATTGACTGGCTTTGTAGCTGACAATGGTGAGGGGCTACAGTGAGAAATAACTACAGCTTGCTAGTGGGGGAATCTAGTGAATGGAAGTCAGTGGGTTGTCATGGGCAAGTACACCCTAAACAGAGAACATTCCTGGCTGGGAAGCGGAGTAAGAAGTTGAGCTTATTTTCATTTCCATGGACTTGATGCATTTGGACACCAGATGAAATAGACAGGGTCTTAATAGAAACAAAAGCAAATATCTTCCATAAAATACACCTTCAATATTATTTCAGGGCCACAGTACACAACAGAACTAGATCCGTTACCAAACGTTACAAGCAATAGGTAACTGCAACCAAGATGCTCCCTAGTCAATGTGTCTCGAGAACAATATGTTTGCTAACCTCAGCCTGTTGAAGCTTTATATTTTTTAGGAGTCCACTTAAAATATTGTAGGAAGGCAGTTAAAAGCTGTAATGTGTGTCACTGACTTCACGGTCTCTTTCAAATATTAGCAAGAAATAAAATGGAACGACCTTTTTGTTGTTGTTCAGTTCCGGTTTATGTGTATGACTGTAGGCTATAGCAAAATGATAACAGGCTCAATTAAAACTGATACAAGATGAAAATATTACAAGCTACAATTGCAGTCATTTCTCACGAATATTTACCACAATTTCACACAACTTTATAAACTAAATCATCCAAATCACAATTATGTTGGGATCAAAGTGCTGAAACCTGTGAAAAGTATATTTTCCAGTCATTACATACTTGCGCTACACACAACAAATCCCTTCCAACTCTGCTCGCTATGATGGGTGGATCCAACCAGCTTTTCTGCTCATCTGTCTTCCTCTCCTTACTACAGTTCCTGTCTCACGTGGCTCTTGTCCATGCAAATCCCATGATCCCCAACATAATCCTTTTGAGAGGATAAAGGAGACACTTGCTCCCTTTTTTATCACCAAAAAAAATGGTTGGATGCACCTCGTTAAACATGCACCATGTGTAAATCCATCATCCTTCAGCAGTTTGCTCATGGATTTAACATCCAAAGCAACAGAATTCTATCCTGAATTATTCCTAACTAGCAGTAAAGCCCGTTGTGGAAATAAATACAACGAGATCTAGAAAGAGGCTCTGGGGGAGTGCTCTGGCTTTGTGCAAACAGTGTCATTTTGCTGTGGTGACCTCAGCAGGGTATAATGACAGAGTCCACTGTTTTCTCCAGAGGAACTGATCTCTGCTCCCTGAAGAACAGTTGTAATTTTGAGTGATCTGTAGCCCTCATCTGGAAATTGGCAACAATTGTTACCCAGGACGAAATGGCTGGTTTGGAGGGTGGAGTCTATGGCATTCTACCTGTCTGAGGTCCCACCCCTCCGCAAACCCCATCCTCTCCAGGCTCCACCCCTCAAATCCCCAGGAATTTGCCAGCCTGGAGTTGGCAACCCCATCTCCTTCGCAGGTAACCATCAACCTACCATTATCTGCCCCTTTGACTTCAGCTGACTTCCGCTCTCCCTTCTGCAGAGCAATTGTAATTTTGAGTGGTCTTCAGCCCTCACCTGGAGATTGGCAGCAATGGTTCCCCATGAGGGACTGAGTGGTTTGGAGGGTGGAGTCTATGGCATTGTACCTGTCTGAGGTCCCACCCCTCCTCAAACCTTACCCTCTTCAGGCTCCATCCCTCAAATCTCCAGGAATTTCCCATCGGGAGTTGGCAACCCTATCAGGATTGGCCCCAATATGTGGCAGCATTGGGCGGGGGGCGGGCGGAAGGACTCAGCAGGTATAATGTCATAGGGTCTACCCTCCTAAAGCAGTCATTTTCTCTAGGGGAACTGATCTCTGTCATCTGGAGATCAATTGTAGCAGTGGGAGATCTCCAGGTCCCACCTGGAGATTGGCAACCCTAGGGGAAAGTCAGCTGCACAGCAGGGGGTTGAAGAGAATGGTTTGATGGGTGCTGGGCCAAGATTGGCAGCAATAGTTCCCCAGGAGCAAGTAGCTGGGTTGGAGGGTGGAGTCTATGGCACTGTAACCTGTCTGAGGTCCCCCTCTCCGGCCTCCACTCCTCAAATCTCCAGGAATTTCCATACCTAAAGCTGGCAACTTTATCTCCTCCCGTCGTGCTGGGCCAAGATTGGCAACAATAGTTCCCCAGGAGCAAATAGCTGGGTTGGAGGGTGGAGTCTATGGCACTGTAACCTGTCTGAGGTCCCCATCTCCCCAGGCAGCTTTTAAAACATGATCCTGGGACCTACACACCACCAGACATTCCAACTGCCTTGCAGGGGGGGGGAGTATGAGGTGTGGAACGGAGTGAAGTCCAATCAGCTTCCATATGCAAAAGACCTTGAAGGTTCCATATGCAACTGACATTCCAACTGCCTTGCGGGGAGGGGGGTGAGTTTGAGGTGTGGAATGCAGTGAAGTCCAATCATCTTCCATATGCAAGAGACCTTGGAACGCTGGGCGGGACTGCACAAAGCAGCCAGTCAACCCAGCCAGTGTCTTGTGAGTGGCAGTTTTTCCGGCCTAACACTAAGGATGTGAAATTTAGAACGTTCATATAGAACTTTCATACTCAATTATATATAAGGAGAGATAAATAATTGGCAATTTCCTTCTTCCCTTGGCAAGAAAAGGGTATGTTCCATTATAGTAGTCTTAAAAAAATTGCAGCATCAAGTTTTGCAGATTAACTGGCTGGAATCTGCAACCCTTGTTTTTAGGGATGAACAACCCTCACTGTCAACTCAGTTTATACTGAGTTACTCCCAAGGAGTATGGAGGATTCCCCCCCCCCCCAAAGCAAGCAAGGGAGAAATACACATATGCTAATACTCACAAGAGATAACAGTGTTCCCTCTAAGCTGAGTTAGTGTGAGCTAGCTCACAGTTTTTTAACCTCCGGCTCACAGATTTTTGTCTTGGCTCAGGAAGGAGGGCTCCAGAACACACTAATTTGTGCAGTAGCCAAATCACCTGCTCACAACTTTAACAAAGTAGAATTTTTGCTCACAAGACTCCACAGCTTAGAGGGAACATTGGATAACACCTCCATTGTAATCTTGCCTTACTTTATTAACCCCAACTACAATTCCTGTAATAGTCACTGCTTTTTTTTTAAGTAGCCGAGGGTACACTTTTATTATTTTTTCCCATCATATACTAGACATACAGACATACATACAAACAACCCCCAACTACCCCCACAACATATAACATATAACAAGAGACTTTATTATTTCTTCTGCTTATTAAATTTCTAAATTCATTATCTATTAAATCCATTATCTATTTTACTAAGCTTATCTTTTCTGCGTTCTCAAATTACTACATTTATCTATCAGTCACTGCTAACGAGAAGTGTATAAAATGGCAAGCAGCATTAAGCATTGATTCTGGCATCGATTTTATTGCTTGGTCACTAATTCTCACAACCACAGGCTCTTACAGACACTTCCAATAAGTTTTCCATAATTACTAGAACGATGTGGAGTGCTTCACAGCACTATCCCACTGAAGCTACATGCAGCAAAACACAAGGAGAAAAAAAATGGTAATTTTTCTTCTTCTGATAGACCTTGCTTTATGAAAAGATTTAATCTGCAGGCTGAAATTTCCCCACTTCTCTTATCTGTTCAAGGGAAAAGGAAATGTGTAGCAGCCTGACATTTTTATTGAGCCAAGAACACTGTAAGAAACGTGATGCTGAATTTATTTTTTAAGCCAATACTAAGAATAGTGATAATTTACTACTATTTAATGCACTGTCTTAATTTCTTAGATGTCACAGGATTTAGGTCTTACTGACCCACTACTTTATATGAATTCCTTATCTGCAGCCGGTTTATTTTCCCTAGCTGTCCAAATTGCAAGTCTTTCAGCCTCAGCATAGTTCTCTATTAAGTGCATGTGTTTTGTTAAAAAATTAGCCAGAATCCCAAATTCAAGCAGAGAGAAGAAACTGTGGAAGAGGGGAAAGTGGACTGCCATGCAGATTACCAGTCATAAAATTCTGCTCTTGTTTTAGATTGAATCCACAGTACTGTCATCACATGATAGCAGCCGTACTGTGATATACTAGAACAGCAGAAAAGAAGGGGAATCTCCTAGTGCACATTAAAGAGGTTGGATGTTCAAAAGTGTCAACCTCACACTGACTTGCTAGAACCATAAAAGTGTTCTAATGCAGGATTTAACATGCCAGCATAAAATTTGTAAGTAGGTAAGAAATTAGACCAATGTCTACAAAATGAGTTCAACTGATTTGTGCCTTAATTTGAGGCTAATAAAACCAGGCTAGATTAATGACAGGTTCATCCACTAATGAAGAAAAATCAAAGGGACATTGTTCATTTTAATTTTCTAATAGCTACTCTGGGAAAGATTTCGGATTTAAACACATGCATGCACTTAAGAGCCTACAGTACCTGTCTATACAGACAAATATTCAGGGACAAGTCACAGGGTACAAGAAAATGAGGAGTCCCTTTTTTCCATATAGCTTGTATGGAATCTTACTGCATTGTTTATTGCATGTCTTAGGACTATTTTCCTGCACTGCTTTATACTTTGTAATCCCCCTTAAATTTCAGCAAGAAAGGTGGTCTTTAAATAAAGTAAATCAGCAATTGGGAGCGGTGGCGCAGGTGGTTAAACACCTGCTGTAATAACATCTACGAACTGCTGTAGCAGTTCGATACCCACCGTGGCCAGATTGAGCACCTGGCCCATTGTCCCAGCTTCCGCCAACCCAGCGGTTCGAAAGCGCCCTTAACCAACTAAAGCGCGAGTAGATAAATCGGGAACCTACCTTAGAAGGTAGGGGGCACCCTCCCGCATTCCAGGGGTCGTTGGAGGGCCGGTTTCGGCGGAAGGTGAACGGCGGCGGCGGCAGCGAGCAGAAAAAATGGCGTCCGGAATACATCAGTGGCGAACCTGACGGCAGCGGAGAAGGCGGAGCCGGGACGACGTGTGAGCGTGGCGGCGCAGGAGGGCGGAGCCATAAAGGACAGAGCCAGGACCGTGCCAAGCATGCCGCACGCCAGAGGGGCCTACCGATCCGCCGCGAAAAGAGGACCGCCAGAAAAAGAAAGGAGCCAGAAGCCGCAGCTGAAAGACAACGGAAAGAAGCCGACCCGAGGAAAGAACCCCCCCTCCACTGGGTGCTGGTAGGGATGTCCCCACTCCTGATGAATTGTGGCCTTAGATAGGGATAATGGATAACTGTATAGCCGCTCGGAGATCCCTTCGGGGATTATAGTGGGATAGTAAGATGAAAGTAATAAATAAATAAATAAGCGGGGGAATCTTTTCTCCACCACTTATGGACAGAGATATTTGTGTTAACTGTCAGGGCTACAAACACCTCCACAGGTGACTGGCCCCCAGTGGCAATCTTGATAAGGCTGGGGCTGGCCACCGGAGCTCTGGGGTGCCCTGGCTGGACTCTCTCCCCTCTCCCATCCTGGGTCTTGGGGCCTGGGGCAAGAAGGGTCTAGCAGGTAAGGAGGAGCAAAGGCCTCAGAATGACAGGGTCTGCAAGGGGGTTGCCTCACCGCCCTTTCCCATCCTGGCTCTCTGGCTTCCCAGTTTCTTTTCAACTTCGGGGCTCTCTCTCTCTCTCTCTCTCTCCCTCTCTTCTTGTTCCCATCCTGCCCTTCTGCCCTCGGCCCCACCCCCCTGTTAAAGTGTTGGGTGTTACAAGTTAAAACACTTTTCAGTATTTACTGGGTTAATAATGTTTGTTAAGTCACATGTTTGTTTGTATCCAATCTGTTTTAGACAGTTAGAAAGCCCGGGAAGTTCAGATCTAGTTTGTTGTTCTGATTGGAGACCAAAGTGCCAAGTATTAGCATTTTATGGCTTCTCTTCCCGTCTTGTGGTTCTTTGTTCTGAGCAAGAAGAAGAAGCCTCTCTTCTGCCATTTTCAGTCTAGCTGTAAGGATGTAGGCATATTAGCTCTTTGTTATTTTACATCCCGTGCACCTTTTCCCCATGCTAGGTTGTAGTAAACTTTTATTCATTTAAACACACCATGGACTCTGCCTCTTTAATACTCTGCTGATTCACTTTAAAATTAAGAATACCCTAACATAAAGCCATTGATGCCGAGGCGGCTCCCATTGCCTCCACTCCCACCCCGCCTGTCGGAGGCTCTGCACCAGGCTGTCCCACTCGTCTCTGGCCCCTCTGGTTCTCTGCTGCTTGGCTCCATGGGCTCTCCCTCTCCTCCATCTCCGGCTGGCTGGGATCGTCTTGGCTGCTCCCATCGCCGCCGGGGCCTGGCTTGTCCCACCGCCGCACGCTTCAGCTGTGGCGGGCCCCACCCCTTGTCGGCTGCTTGCGCAACGTCGCTGGGCCCCTGGAAGGCTGGCGTGCTTCCGGGCCCCCTCCAGGCTGTTTCTGAGTTGCCGTCTCCCGCCACCTCCTCCGTCTCAGTGAGTTGAGGCCCAGGGCTTGGCTGCAGGGCTGTGGTGGCGTCGGCAGGGGGTCCTCATCCCGGGAGCTCCCGGGGAGGACCGGGACAATCATTATATAATAGCGTTTCTTAGGAAAGGAACATTCTTCATTAGTAATTAACTTCTCAATATTACAGCAGTTCACATTTATTACTTGAAGTGGTTATAAAACTTTCAAACTGAGACACATTTCTAAACTTTCAGGATCCAATTGCAAGTCCACTCCATGCTACCTACTCCCTCCCCAGCATAAAATGCAGAAATCGTTCAAGTTTATATTTATAAATACATAGCAATATTTAGCAAACAGCCTGTATAAATAGCTCATGGCAGTTTTGTACCTTACACAGAAGCAATATGAATGCACACTCAACAGGCATACCAGCCAAATCACCACTTGCCTGATAGAACATTTTTCAATGCACATTTTAAAAGTGTTTGCATGCCAACAGCATTTTATATTTTTAGGGACACACTAAAATCATTAGGAGTACATGTAAAACTGAAATGTGTGAAATGATTTCCACTGCTTTCGGTGAAGAAACAGAACTCTGTGGAATAGATGAATGACCAGAGGAGTAGAGGTCAAGGCAATCACCCAATCCCATTTTAGCCCACCCTTCCCCCCCTCCCAGAACTCCAAGTGGCATATATGCAAAGTGGTTGGGCTAAAAGAGAGACAGTGACAGGCACTTCTGTGGGGCTCAGCCTTAGTCAACAGTGGCAGAGAACCAAGAGGCAACTGGTGTAGGTTTCCATGCCTAATGAGAGAAAGCTGAGCCCCTGTGGCATCATGAATCTAGCCACTGCCTGGGATGTGATGGGCGTAGCTTATGTCTGTCATTTCCCATACTATCAGCACATGCTTTGGTCAGCAGACCAGAGCATGGAACATTCTCCTTTTCCACAGCAACTGGCAGTCTGTGCCCCCCCCCCCAAGCCTGGATAGAATAAGCAGGGCCACAGAGTGAAGGAAAGGAGGAGGAGGACCTCCAGAAGTTGAACCCTCTTTTCTTTTTCTTTTCTTTTTTTTGGGGGAAGCCGATCTAGAGTTGTTCTTGTTTCTCACCATCCTTCCTGGTCCACATGTTGGAGTATTTGGGGGGTCACAACCCTCAGTTTGAGAACTGTTGGTAACGTGCCATTAATAGCAAGGCTTAGTGGAAGAGCCCCTGCTTTCCATGCAGAAGGTCCCAGGTTTAATCCCTACCATCTCCAGTTAAAAGGATCAGGCAGTAGGTGATGTGATCCCTGCCTGAGACCCTGGAGTATCACTGCCAGTCTGAGTAGACTGACCTCAATGGACCAAAGGTCTGATTCACTATAAGGAAGCTTCATTATTACGTGTATATGTGAAGAGTGTCTTAGAGCTCCTCACAGCCTTTGATAGGATACTGCTTTTTTACTGCTTTTCAGGGTCAAATATCTATTGGGAGAGGAAATCACTGAGTCCCCCAACCTCCGATGTATTGTGCCTTCATCACCAGGGGTCATTTCCTGCGGGAGTGCACAGGAGCAGAGCTCCGGCAGTAAGGAGCCCAGGGGGTGGGCCCATGCAACAAGCCCCACCCTCTGCTTCCAGCAGCCCTCAGTCGGGCCACAAGGAGCAAGAAGCAGCCAGATAAGTTGCAGAGCCCCCCCCCAGCTTGCCTTCAGGTACAAGCTCTCCCTCCTCTGTGAAGACAGATCTGCATGTTCCCCCCCAATAGCTAGCAATCCAAAACAGTCCAGTGGAGCCTGAGCAGTGAGTGTCGCCTTCTGACACACTTCCGGTGATGTCCGGGGATGTGGCATATGCAAATAAGTTATGCTAATAAGTTATGCTAATGAGCTCCTGCACCTCTTTTTCTACGAAATGACCCCTGTTCATCACTATGTACACAGAGGGAGAAATTCCTCTGTAATCAATTGTGCTCTAGGCTACTTAGATAAATTAGATAAATTTATTCACAGCAAAAAGCCAGCAGTCTAATACAACAGACTAACTCAAACTAAATTCATACAACCACAAGCATAAATGAAATATATAAAATGAATATCAAATAGAGCATGCATGTAAAACATGTTAAGTCCTATAACAAATTACATCTGTTCGTCTTTCACTAGCAGCTTTCTAGTCCTTACAGCTAACCAGCCAAATTTGGCAAGTTTAGCTGTAACCTTGGGTAGGCTTGCCAAGTCCCCCCAGGGGGCAGGGAACCCCCCGCCCGAGAGGCCCGTTACCCGCCGCTGGCGGATCAGGCCCCGGGGGGAACCCCACCCCCAAAGCACGTGACATGCCCGGCGTCAGCACGTCACCCGGAAGTGACGCATTCATGTCGGGCATGTTGGGGGCGGGGCCACAATCATCCGAGGGAAAACTCTATGGTTTTCCCTCGGATGATTGTGGCCCCATCCCCAATGTGCCCGACGTGATTGCGTACCTTCCAGGTGACGTAATTGTGGCACGCGCGCATGGACTCCCGGAACAAGACTGGACTCCCCCGCTCTGCAACAGGTAAGGACTTGGCAACCCTAACTTTGGGGCACCTACTTTCTAAGAGGTTCTTCAGCAATTGAATCTTTTGACTAGTTGAGAATAGAGATTGTAGAGAGTGGGAGAATATCACGAAAGTGGCTATATGCCCTGCAGTCGTATATAACATGCATTAAGGTTTCAATTCCATCATTGCAGCAGCGACATATATGATCAGCAAGATTTTTTTTTAGAATTAAACCTCCCCTCTATAACCGCTGAAGGGAGGGCATCCCACCTCATGAGGGTAAACGTTCTCCTTAACTCATGATTTTCTAAATTAAAAAGATAGGGCATAGGCACTACCTTATACAATGGTTCTAAGAGGGCTCGGTAGGCTACTTTAAGAGGACTGGATCTGTAGGTCATCAGTTCACTCATGACTTTTGCAACCAGCTGACATCAATGAAAAAGAAGGTAAATTTAAAAATTCTGATCTGATTTGTTCCTTCTTCATGGAAGCAATTAGAACCAATTCAACCTGACTTATGTCGCTAAGATGCTCTAGCCTCAGATCATATTTCCCTTCTTCACCCACCCCCCGCCTTCCTCCTCCTTTTAAAATGGCTGTTTATCTAGCCACATTTCTTCTGGTGTTTTTTTTTGGGGGGGGGGGTTATTTGGCTGTACTCAGATCATGATAGCTGGTGCAGTTTTAGTCCCACAGAAGAAAGTAAAAGCCAAGGAGAGTGAAACAAAGAAGATAATACATTAAGATTTGCAGTATGTTGGTCTAATGGATTCATTCAACAACTAGAGGAAAACATGACACTCATTTGACACTAGCTGCAAAGATATTATTGATAAATCATTAAACAGTCAATAATAAAAGTGTGGGGGGGACCCCTTCTTGATAGATTGCCCAAGCCTTTTTTCTGTCTTTAATGGACAGGGTTGTTATCTCTAGGTATGTAGCAACCGGGGGGGGGGGGGGTCAGTAGTTTTCAGAACTGTATATGAGGGAACCGAAAAATATTGGTATTCCCAGTTATTTGGGTTTGGTTAGTAGATCTGGATTTTCCCCCCCAGGATTCCGATAGCATTCAGTTTCATTATTCCCTGGGGGGGGGATCTTTCCAAGGGTCTGGAGGGAATTTTTTTAAGCAAATGGCACCCCAACTGCAGCAGAGCTGGTAGTGCTTGCCCACTAAATGATCCCCAAGTTACAAGTGAATTAAGCCCAAGGGCCCAATTCTATGTGACCCTGAATTATGTGCCCCTAGCCATCCTCCCTTGTTTCCTATGAGGGGAAAAATCCACGTATTCTCCAGCAAGCAAAACAACCACTGGCCAATATCCTCCCAATCCAAACAGGACCAACAAGCCCAAAGAACAATGAAGAACCAGGGAATCCTAGCAGAACCACAGGACAACATGGAGGCCTAACACCACCAATGTCAAACCAGAGAATCCAAGCCAATGTCAAAGTACAGAAGCCAATATAAACCAACTTGATCAAAGAACACAATACTGTAAGACCATCGGAACCAATTTCAAAGCACAGACAACCCAAGCCAAACCAACCTGGCACGTCAATATCAACCCCTGGAAAGAAGACGCTAACACAGATAAGTTAAAGAAAAACAGTTCTGGGAATCTTAAAACACTGGCCACTGATATTCCCAAATATTACTCCCAAATATTTCTGGAATTTTTCAGAAGCCATTTACTGGTATCCTGGAAAATCCCAGATACCATCCAGACACTCAAATATATCTGGAAAATACCAACAAGGTATTTTTCAGATATATATTCAGACCGGAAATATCCAAATATATCTGTCTAGCTCTCTCCCATACACAGTTCTGAGTCCCCGTCCCCCCGATCATCCTATATACCTAGCAGTGGGACTGCCTACCCCAGAACTTCCCTCTACACTGCAACACTTACAGTGCCATCTGAAGTAGTATTACTCCCTTCTAAGTCCATTGAAGTCAATGGAATAGAAGGGTGCAATTCTGCATACAATTGCACTGTTAAGGCAATAAACACTCAGACTTTTCCCCATCTCTGATCAGCCCAGAGGCAATTTGGAGAATTTCCTATAGATATGTCATCATAGGGACCAATTTCGATCAAGGGCTGCACTTTTATACCTGCTGGCAGCTCAAGCCTATTAAAAGGAACTACAATTACCATTGACAATGTGATGTTTCTATTATTTTAAGGTATTTTTAAAATATATGTTAGCCACCTTAGATGTTCTTTTTAAACAGATAAGTGGGTAGAAATAAATAAATAAAACCCTAAAGGAGAAAGAGGGCAGGGGACTGGGGTGAGCAAGATGCTCAACAGGGCAAGCAGAACTGATTGGCCCATAGCCCAGAAATTTGGCTTCACTTTGCTTGATTTTGCTTCCCTGGATTAATTTCTTTCAAAGAACCTAATAAATAATCATAGCATGAGAGCACCTCTTGTCAATTTGAGCTGCAATCATCAGCTTCCTATTCGTCCCACGGATAGACCCGTTATATTAGGTCCTGGGAGGAAGATGAGAATTGCGCAGAAGAGGAGGAAACCCCTTTTTATTTCCTAATGGTAATATTGTTTTCCTTGTATGCAAAGCAACTTATCCAACCTTCAGAAAAATGACATCAATTCCATGCATGCCTCCAGTTCATTAAAAAAATCACCTGTATTTTCTTACAAGAGATTTCCTGAGGTAATTCTGCACCTCCAAATGGCATCCAGTTATATACATTTTAAAGGCCTTTTATCAATATGCACAAATTTATCTTTCTTGAAACTGCTGAGTGTTGGATCCCCAAGCATCGAGAATAAATCCACGTTTTCAAGAAAAGCAAAATTTATTTCAAAGCGTTGAAGACATACTCAAACACGTTCTTTGTTAGAACTGGAGATACACAGTTAGGTCAAGCATAATAAAGGAACTTCAAACAGATACAGATCCAATGAACAGCTTTCCCGCTGGCGGGCTAATGAAACGGTTGCGCGCCCAGTACATGAGAACCAGGCAGAACATCAGACAAAACACAGGTGCAGTACTCATGGGAAAATCAATAGGCAAGCATTACAGCATCGTCTCCCCCACACAACCTCCAGCAGTTATCTTTTGCATTCCAACGCAGGAGCAGGATGATAGAAACCAAGCCGGGTGTAACAGGGAAAGGATATGTACACAGAGGTCACAGAAAACAGAATGGCAGCTTGCTGACATACTGCCCCCCTTAAAATACACTTACAACACACCTCCCGGGCTGGGCGGGAGAACTCCCGGGCTGGGCGGGAGACCTCCCGGTTTGTCCGGGAACCTTCTGTGGAAACTACGGATCAGGTAAGGGGCCCGAATATCCCCTTCTTCCACCCATTCGCGGTGCTGGGGACCGAAATCAACCCATTCGATAAGGTACCAGAGTTTACCACGTTTTACTTTACAATCAAGGATATCAGCGATTTCAAAATGTTCATCCCCTTCCAATATGACAGGCGGAGGAGGAGTAGTCTCTGGTCTCCAAGGAGACGGTCCAGGATCCTTCTTCAATAGACTCATGTGAAAGACAGAATGCAAGGCACGTAAATTCTTAGGCAAAACAACATCAACTGCCACATCATTTATGACTTTACGCACTTTGAACGGACCAATGAACTTCCATCCCAATTTTCTGCTAGGCCGCAGCATCTTAATGTTCTTGGTCGAGACATACACAAGATCCCCAGGTTTCAGATCAAACCCCACCACCCTACCCTTGTCTGCCTGGGTCTTGTAAGCAGCCTTGGCTGCGTCAAGTGTTTGGCATAGCAGAGGCCATGCTTTTTGCAAGGACATACACCATGTATCAGCATCCCCCACAGGACGTTGGCCCATCCCCTCCAAGAAAGGGAGGGGGGGACTGTCGTAACCAGATACAGCTTTATAAGGAGACATGCCTGTGGAGCTATGGACCGTATTGTTATAACAATATTCAGCAAGAGGCAATAATTCACACCAATCATTCTGTTGATAATTAGTAAAACAACGCAGGTATTGTTCCAGAGTCTGATTAACCCTTTCCGTTTGTCCGTCAGTTTCAGGATGATACGCGCTGCTGAGCCCTTGTTCGACCCCTAAAATGGAAAGAAGTTCCCTCCAAAATTTAGAAACAAATTGGGTCCCCCTGTCAGAAATTAACTTAGCAGGTAATTGATGAATTTTCACCACGTGGGACATAAACGATTTCGCCAACCTCTGAGCTGTAGGCAAGGAAGGAAAAGGCACAAAATGAGCTTGCTTAGAAAACAAATCAACAACCACCCAAATAACAGTGTTCCCTTTGCTCGCAGGGAGGTCAGTAATAAAGTCCATGGACACCACTTCCCATGGTCTCGACGGAGTAGGGAGTGGCTGCAGTAAACCAGGAGGCTTGCCCATCCTGGGTTTAGTTAAGGCACAGGTTTGGCAGGACCTAACAAACATCAAGAGGTCTTTGCGCATTTGTGGCCACCAGAATTGCCTGCGGATGAGTTGCAAAGATTTAACGAAACTCCAATGCCCTGCCAGTTTCGAACCGTGAGCAGACTCCATCACCTCCCTCCTCATCGAAATAGGCACATACAATTTGTCTCCAGAATAAATCAGACCTTCAGGGCTACGGACACAATCAGGTAATGTCTTAAGGGAGGCATCATCCTCAGCAGTAAAAGCAGAAAGATATTTCTGGACCCAGGCCCCCCCTCCCACAGGGAACAGGGAAGGCGAAGTCTCATCAGAGTGTGGAATCGTTCGCGCCTGCGCCCGGGTGACTACGGCCCCCCCCAGATGGGAGGGGGAAAAAACAGAGTCCATGATGATCTCACGCTGACTGTCATGTTGTGGGAGGCGCGAGAGCGCGTCAGCCAGGGAATTAGCCGCCCCCGGGAAATGACGAAGTGTGAATCGAAACTTAGCGAAGAAGTCCGCCCAACGAAGTTGCTTAGCGTTGAGAGAACGGGGGGATTTCAGCATCTCCAGATTCTTATGATCAGTCCAGACTTCAAACGGCAGTTGCGCCCCCTCCAGCCACTGCCTCCAAGTGGAGAGAGCCAGCCGGATCGCTGACGCTTCCTTTTCCCAAATCCCCCAGTTTCGTTCGGCATCAGAAAACTTTTTAGACACAAATGCCAGGGGATGTAACCGACCATCTTCCCCTTCTTGCAAAATAGCGGCCCCCATAGCCACATCCGAGGCATCAGTTTGGACAATAAACTTCTTAGATTCATCAGGGCGCGCCAGCACCGGCTCGGAGGTGAACATCAGTTTAAGTTTCTCAAAAGCCTCTGCGCAAGCAGGGGACCATTTAAGCGGGGCGCCCGGTTTCGTAGCATCAAAACCCTTCCCTTTGGTCTTTAGCAACTCAGTCAGGGGAAGGGCAATTTGCGCGAAATTCTGGATGAAATTTCTGTAAAAATTGGCAAATCCGAGGAACATTTGCAATTGTTTGCGGGTCCTGGGGGGCTCCCAGTCAAGTACAGCCTGAATTTTAGCAGGGTCCATTTCAACCTTCCCCCCAGAGATGCGGTATCCCAAAAAGTCAATGCATGTCTTGTGGAATTCACATTTTGACAGCTTAGCAAACAAGTGGTGTTCATAAAGTCGCTTAAGGACCTGGCGCACCAATTTAATATGCGACTGGAGGTCCTGAGAGTACAGCAACACATCATCAAGGTAAAGGACCACTCCTTTGAATAGAAACTCATGTAGGACCTCATTGATTAGGTTCATGAAGACCCCCGGAGCCCCTTGAAGGCCGAAGGGCATAACGAGGTACTCAAACTGCCCCAAAGGGGTATTAAATGCAGTCTTACTTTCATCCCCCTCCCGGATGCGCACACGGAAATATGCATCCCGGAGGTCAAGTTTCGAGAAGATCTTGCCCTTGGTGGCCTCAGCTACCAAGTCCTTAATTAATGGGAGGGGGTAAGCATTGGACAAAGAAACAGCGTTCAAACCCCTATAGTCAGTGCACAACCTAAGCCCCCCGTCCTTCTTCTTTCGGAAAAGTACAGGCGCGGCGAAAGGGGAGGAAGCCGGGCGAATGAAACCTCGGGCTAGGTTTTTATCAATAAAGTTCCGCAGTTCGACTTTTTCAGCCGGCCCCATCGCATAAATTTTACCTTTGGGTAATTTACAGTCAGGCAAAAGTTCAATAGCACAGTCAGTCGAGCGATGAGGGGGCAATTCGTTAGCTTCCTCTTCGCCAAACACCTTTGCCAAGTCTCTATACTCTCGAGGCAAAGAAGCTAACTCTTCCGGTTGCAAAGTGCCGCAGGGGAACTGTGTGGTCGGCTGGTCCCCCCACGAATCCACCCAGCAGTGATCCACACACTTAGCCGACACAAATTTGACAACCCCTTCTTCCCACAAGATGTAAGGGTCATGGGTAAACAACCAGGGACTCCCCAGTACTAAGTCGAACTGCGATTTAGGGGTGACAATGAAGGACCTGGATTCCCAATGATCTCCCGCCCCCAACCGCAAAGCCATAGTCTCGTGCGTACAAGGTTCCATGGGTGCCCCATCCATCTGAGTAAAAATGATGGGGGACTTCAAGGGGACTATCCCCGCTTCCAGTGCAACTAACACTCTAGGGCTGATGAGATCCCTCCCACACCCAGAATCAATCAACGCTCTTACCCTAACGTGGGTTCCTAGGAGCGGATTCATTAAGGAGACAGTCACGAAAAATAGGGAAGGGGTTTCTCTCACCACCTTGGGCGCAGCATTAGAATGGCCTTGTCGTTTTGCGCCTCTCACAACAGGCCGTTGTCGTTTTCCGCCGTTTCAGCCACCAGCTCTTCTTCGGACTCGGCGGCAGCCGGTTCATTTTCCCCCGAACCTTGGGCTGCCTGCAGAGCTTTGGAGAAACGCGGTTTAGCCATCCCCTTCTTCCCCGACAGCGGTGTCTTCGGGCTTGGGGTAGGCGGCTTGTCTTTGACTTGACGGCTGCCACAATCCACAGCGAAATGCCCCTTCTCCCCGCACTTGAGACAGAGCCCCATCTTCATCCGTAGTTCCCTTGCCGATTCCGACAGGCGTTGAGTCTTGGGTTTAGAGGCACCGACAGCGGCGGGTCTGTTGGTCGTAGCAGCCAGGTCGAGTTTGATGGTGGTGAGCCGGTCTTCTGCATTTTCAGCTTCTTGGGTCCAGGCCATCAGGGAGACAGGGTTGACAGTTTTCAGAACCGTTTCTCGGATTTCTGCGTTGAGACCCAAGCGATACATCTCAGCCAATATATGATCAGGGTAGTCTCGGAGCTTAGCTGCTTGCTTGTGGAATTCCAGAGTGTACTCGCGAACCGACTTCTTGTTCTGGCGGTAGGTCCGGAGGAACGCTTTAGCTCTTTGACTCGCGTTGACATCTTCGAATCTCGCCCTCAGCGCCCACATGAATGCTCGCAAATTCAAAAGTTCCGGACCGCGGTCGTTGTGCAGTCCAACATACCATGTGGCGGCGTCTCCTTTCAGTCTTGCCGAGATGACATCAATGAGACCAGCTTCATTTCGGAACAGGTGTCGACTCTCTTCTACGAATTTATGCACCCTCACCGTGAAGAAAGCGAGTTCATCCGGGTTGCCGTCGAAGGTAGCCTCCAGCAGATCCTTGGGTCTGGGTCGTGGAGGCCTCACCAACGGGCCCAGCTGCCCCGGAGCTCCCCTGGGAGGGAAACCCGGTACAACCGGTGGCCCTGCTGGTATTGGCCTCAGCGGCGGCGGCAGACCCGGCACCGGCGGACCCCCTGGCATCGGCGGCTGCGCAGGCACTGGCGGAGGCGGTCTCACCGGCTGCTGGACAGGTACCTGCTGCGCGGGAACTCCCGGTGCTTGCAGCGGCTGAGCAGGCATCGGCGGCGCGGGAAATCCCGGTGCAGGAGCAACTTGCAACTGCGCGGCGTGTGCGTCCAGGAAATTGGCCATTCTAACGTCCAACATTCCCGGCAGGCCTTCCATCACATCCTGGAATGCCCGCATTAAGTCTCTCACCGAGTCTTCCAGTTCTGCTAGACGTTCCCCGGTAGTTTCCTCCGGGATGGGGTCCCGAGGGCGATAATCCGGGGGTGGGTCGTAGTCCTCTTCCGTTTGGAAGGCTCCGGTGCCCTCCTCATCTTCTGCGTGACCACGCGGTCCCGACGGCTCGAACATCCACTCCTCGAGGTCCTGCTTGGGGCTCCCCTTCTCCGAGGTAGACCCAGGTTCCGGGAACAATCCCTTGTCAAACAGACTCTCACGTAATCCGCTCCCCCGACGGGAGTACACCTCACGGGTGCCTTGGGTGTTGTACATAGTCCAATCATCCTGCTGGTGAGTCTTCCGCGGACCCCATTGCGAAGGGGTCGGAGGCGGCCAAGACAGATGTGCAGGCAGGCGGGGAATCGTTCCCCCCACGGCACCCTCCATCGAGGCTGCAGTCGTGAACACCAAAGACGCGGAGGTTTGTGGGACCGATCCCGAGTCCCCCTCCGTGTTAGGTAGATTTCCCTCAATTCCGCTCATGATCTTGTCAGATTCGGAACGATAGGAAAAGGGAGTTCTAACAATATGTTGGATCCCCAAGCATCGAGAATAAATCCACGTTTTAAAGAAAAGCAAAATTTATTTCAAAGCGTTGAAGACATACTCAAACACGTTCTTTGTTAGAACTGGGGATACACAGTTAGGTCAAGCATAATAAAGGAACTTCAAACAGATACAGATCCAATGAACAGCTTTCCCGCTGGCGGGCTAATGAAACGGTTGCGCGCCCAGTACATGAGAACCAGGCAGAACATCAGACAAAACACAGGTGCAGTACTCATGGGAAAATCAATAGGGAAGCATTACAGCATCGTCTCCCCCACACAACCTCCAGCAGTTATCTTTTGCATTCCGACGCAGGAGCAGGATGATAGAAACCAAGCCGGGTGTAACAGGGAAAGGATATGTACACAGAGGTCACAGAAAACAGAATGGCAGCTTGCTGACACTGAGAGATGCAATTATTATCCAAGTCAGAGATAGGAAATCTGAAGTAGCAAGGTTCATTACTAGCTTCCTCCAGGCCACCCAGAGAAACTAGTTTAGATGTTTAGGATTTGCAGCTCTGTCTTCACAGTAGCTATTTAATTGGAACAATATATTATTTTCTCCTAATTCTTCAAGATCCTTCGGGGATGTTTATCCTTCATCAAATGAGTATTTCAGGATTAAAATAAGAACTCCCTCCCCTTGCATTAAGAACATAAGAGAAGTCATGTTGGATCAGGCCAATGGCCCATCCAGTCCAACACTCTGTGTCACATAGTGGCCAAAACCCAGGTGCCATCAAGCCCTCCCACTGTTGCCCACCAAGAACCAAGAATACAGAACATCACTGTCCCAGACCTTCTTTCTAATACCTACAGATAGACCTCTACTCCATATGTTTATTCAATCCACTCTTGAAACTGTCTGTGTTTATAGCCACCACCAATTCCACATGTCAATTGCTCTTTGGGTGAAGAAGTACTTCCTTTTATCTGTTCTAAACCTACTGCTCATTCATTTCATTGAGTACACGTGAGTTCTTGTATTGTGAGAAAGGGAGAAAAATACTTCTTTCTCTGCCTTCTATATCCCATGCATAACTTTGTAAACCTCTATCATGTCACCCCTTCAGTCATCATTTCTCCAAGCTAAAGAGCCCCAAGCATCTTTCTTCATAGGGAAGGTGTTCCATCCCCATAGCCATTTTAGTTGCCCTTTTCTGCACCTTTTCCAATGTTATAATTTTTTTTTTTCAGGTGTGGTGACCAAACCTGTACACAATATTCCAAATGAGGCCACACCATAGATTTAAACAGTGGCATTATATTGGCTGATTTGTTTTCAATCCTCTTCCTAATAATTCCGAGCATAGCATTTGCCTTTTTTATTACAGTCGCACACTGCATATGCAGCCTCATTGGCCTTTGCCTCGGAACACAGAGGTCATTTGCATATGCGACTTGATTGGCTTTTGCCTCTAACATTCTAAACAGTTTGCTGTTCTGAGGTAAAATGTGTCCAATCTCCAGGTGAGGACTAGAGATCACTCAGAATTACAACTGCTTTCCAAATGGCAGAGATCATTTCCCCTGGAGAAAATGGTGGGCTCTGTATCCTTATATGCTGCTGAGGTGGCCCCCGTATGACAGCCAACGTGACATAGCAGTCAGGGCTTCAGAGCACAGGAGAGGCTGCGGGTGTGTGGGGGGTGGAAAGCTGAAGAGTGAGGGGAAAACAAAGGTAGGTTGATGATTGGCTGGGCAGGAGATAGGGTTGCCAACTCCAGGTGGGAAATTCCTGGAGATGTGAGGGATGGAGCCTGGAGAGGGTGAGTTTGCAGGAGGCGTGGGACCTCGGACAGGTACAAAGCCATAGACTCCACCCTCCAAACCAACCATTCCCCTCTGGGGAACCATTGTTGACAATCTCTAGGTGAGGGCTGGAGATCACTCAAAATTACAACTGTTCTTTAGGTAGCAGAAATCAGCTCCTCTGGAGAAAATGGTGGACTCAAGTATCATTATACCCTGCTGAGGTCGCCACAGCAAATTGACACTGAGTGTCCAAGGGCGGGGCACCCGCCCAGAGCCTTTCTAGAGGCCGTTGTATTTATTTCCACGAGCCTTTTCCCTAGTACATTATATCTGAGCTTCCAGGATTGTAGTTTTAAATAGTCTCCAAGCTTCCAGAAGGGATTTGACCCTCCTTACCTTTCCTTTCAGTTTCTTCTTCACAAGCGCCCTCATTTGAGAGAAGTTAACCCCTTCTAAAGTTGTGTTGGTCTTTTTGGGCAACCTCTTATTTACATAACTCCTAAACTTAATAGCATTAGGGTAACTGTTCACAACTCTGGGTGTTTGTTCAACGTAAACTGAAATGAAAAAATACCCGAAAAATGTATTATTGGTATTTTTCGGGTATTATTTAGGCAGACTACAGATCAGAGATCTGTATTCAGCTACTGGTATAGCTGAGCCCCCCCCCCCAAAAAAAAGCCATTCTTAGAACCTTGTTTCTAGGTGAGATGGCAAGGCCAGTTCCAGTCAGCTCAGACTCCTGTAGCTGTGTGGGTGGGTAAGAGAAGAAACCCCTCAGGGGCCCAGGGCTGACATATGCCATAACAGATGTGACAGGGGTGGGTGTAAGAATTTACAGAGTAGGTGATTTGTTCAGAAAAATTTCCGGCACATGCAATGTTAGGAGTGCATTGTTCAGGGAGTTTCACAGTTCAGTTCAAGGTTGATTGCTTTTTCATTCGCATCCTTAGTGATGCTCCCGTTATGTGGAGAGCCTGTACAAAGTGTCAAGGCTTATAGAACATTGTGCCAGGTCTCACATAATCATTGATGGGAAAGGGGGGGGGGGGATCTAGTCCTTTTGCTTGCCTGGAATCTGCAGCTTCATATGTGACCTTTATGACTAGAGACAGTGGCTTTGAAACACTACTCGCCTTGTGCTGTTTGACAAAAAGATTCAAGAGTTATACTGACTGAATCAAATTAAAATGCCAACTTGGGGTGGGGAGAAATGAGCAAGAGTCTCTGCTGTGCCGTAACGATTTTTATCACACTCTGGAAACCTTTCGCATTGAGAGTCAAGCACCAACAGGGCAATGCTTATGAAGATTTTCCCAACAACATGACCCTTGTTTGTATTTCATATAATTAGTGCAATTTACTTCTATTATATGCATCTCTAATACAGTACATACACTGCCAAACAAACCAGCTCTTTGTATTTCAGCATTTATAAAAAGTAGACTCAGCTCCCTGAGAGCCAGTTCACATGTGCAGCTTCATCACTTGAAGACTGCCACACAGAGCGAGGACTTACATGCCTGAAGAAGCCATGACATGTCAAACACAGAGACAGTGCCTCTTTTTATAATGGGGTAGACTGGATAATGATTACCTTCCAAAGTGTAGAGGGGAGCAGGATCAAGAGCGTGCTTGACATGCCTCTGAACGTTGATGCATAGGTCATACTGTAAAACAGCCCACTCCCCAGGCATTTCGTATCTACTATTGAATGGTAAGTTTGCTCAGCAGGCCAAGGGCTCAGGTTACTAGCTCTTCAATAGGTCCTAAGCTATTAGCATTGTGCCAAGTACCCCCCCCCCAAAAAAAAATGGAAATCAGAACTTTAAACCTCTGTCAACAGTAGACACGACAAAGTCTACCATGGGGGCCAATTCACATGTGCATTGGGAGTTCTGTGCCCATCAGGAGTATGGGGTCCTGACTACTGCGGTCCAACAGCTGAAAGCAAAAAAACTGAACCTGAACCCAGACAAGGCAAACATAATGCTGGCTGGGAAGGCAGAGATCTTGAAGGACATAGTGCTTCCCACTTTTCAGCACAACAGCTTCACTCATTTGAGTGAGGCCTTCTGCAGGTGCCACTGTGCAGACGGGCAAAATCAACAACTGCCCTTACTTGTGCTTTCTCTGTTGTGCTCACTCCCCACTCCACCTTGCGCAATGGCCCTGCCTGATGAGGTTAGGAAGGCTCCCACTCTCCTGTCTTTCCACAAACTGTGTAAAGCTGAATTATGCAGGAGGCCTTTTTTCTTTCTTTTTTTACACACAAGGAAGGGACTGTACATTAAGGAAATGGTTCAGAAAGATGCTATGGCAAAGGAATAGGGACTGAGGACTATACTACTATGAACTGTTATTTTAAGTAAACTCCTGCTATGTAATTTCTGCACCATTTAACGTGTCATGTTTAAATGCTCATGCTTTGTTTCAGGTTTGTTTTAGCTCCATTTCAGATTTCTGCTTGCTTTTAGATTTCTGTAGACCAAACCTTATTGCATTGTTTTATTGAATGTCCCATGCTGTTAACTGTATTTGACAATCCAACTTGAGTCTCAGTGAGAAAGGCAGACTGTAAATAATGTAAATAAATATTTGGATCATGCCCAAAGAATGCAGTTTTGCAAACAAGAAAAGTTATGTGTAATGATGGTCAAACAGCAGCTGACCAAGGCCATTTCAGTTCAGGAAACAGCATGGTGTAGAAAGGATGAAGCACCTTCCTCACACGCACACTGCTATTAGAATATGGTCCGTGCATGCCCAGGAGGCATGGAACTCTTGACACATGTGTAATACAAAGTCCTTCAGCATGCACAATTAAGCACATTTCCCCAAAGCTGCAGCTTTTCCACAAGTTATTTGCTGAGAGTGATGTCACCAAAATTTTCACTAGGCCGCTGGAAAATTACATGCTCTTGGTTTCTTCTGCTGTTCTGTATCACTGTGTACACTATCGCTTTATTAACTGTCATTGAATTATAGACAATAATATTACACTGCCCTGGCTGGGAAGTCAAGATAAAGACAATAGGTTAAAAAAATAATAGTGCTTCAGCATCATCTGGTATTACATTTTGGCAAGTACAAAATCTGGATCTTCTGTATCAGCTCCATGTCCTTAGGTTTCATTCTGAGGATGAGACTTAAGGCATACAAAGCCCCACAGGAACGGTGGGTTTAAGGAAGCAGCTGAAGGAAGAGAAGGGCATAACAAAGCAAAGACCCTCTGGGAAGGAGTTAAAGGCACGAGAAGCGGGGATTAGATCCAACGTATATGACCAATTACTTCCACTGTCAGGGTATATGCAGTCCCATTGCTCTCTATAAGTGCAAACATGGCGGCAAATTCCAGAAGTGATTTTTTTTAAGATGCCAGTCTTTCATTTTGCAAAAAAGCCACTGCTCCTGTTCAATAGAAAAGTGTTTTCATTCACATCAGAACTTTAATTCAACTTTATGTATGTCATTAAACATTACAGCTTCCACGTGCAACATTCTACATGAGAGAATAGTTAAAAATGAACCACATGCTATTTTTGAGAGGATAAACGTCTGGGAACTGATTTTTCCGTGCTCCCTTTCAACAAATCTTAAATTATTCAAAATAGCTTTAATTATTAATTTACAATCACACAGTGGTGGTACAGACCATACACAAATCCCACAATATGTTGAGTTGCCCCCACAAGGGTGGAGAAATGATATTAAATTACTGGCAATCACACAATATATTTTTCTTGGCTCTCTTATACAGTCCAGAAACCAAACCAGATCTTTCACAGGCTAAGATGCCAATGGGCTGGTTTCAACTTTGACTTACCAGTACAGATGGACATTTTGTTATTAGCTAATCAAAATCTAAACTAACATATCCAGTTCTTTAATATAATCACAGTAGCCTTGTTCACAAGTTAAAGTGAACACATGTATAACTGGTGTACAATGTACATTTCATTTTTCATTATATGTGCATTAAGTGATTCTCATGTTACATTCAATGCATGTACACCCAAAAGTGTGATTCAAACCCCACATTTAACCAAGGACTGGTCCCCAGTTTCATTTGCAAAGTGCATGCACATTGACTCTTTCTAACAAAAGAATGTACACATGTACCTGCAGGTTGTACATGTATTCACTGTAACGTGAACAGAGCTATTGACTAATCCAAATTGGGAAAATAACTACATTTGCATACTACAAGGGAAGATCATTAACTCTCAGTTTTCGAGCACCTCAATGATATTATTTCGGTTGTATGAAGACAGCTGGAGAAGAAGGGGAAAAGAACAAAGTGGAAAACACGCACCTTGGCCAGCAAACAGAATCCTAATCTAATTAGTTTTATCACAAAGAGGATTATGCTGACAGATCTCCGTGCACCACCAGTCATTCCTGGGTCAGGAAGTACTTTTGGCTCCTGTATAAGCATGCAGCTCTCCCATTTCCCTACAAGAACACGTTCACTGGTTCCCTCCATCATTTATTTTACAATTGCCAAGCTTTATACGAGTAAATAGTGTTTACTGGTTGCCTTCTTGCAACGACAACTGCAGTCTGTTGTGCCCACTAGTCAACTGTGGCTGTTTTCCAAGTTACATCTTAATTGCCTATAAAAAGGGAACCCATTCTGATGTCTGCCTCAAGATGCCACAGGTGTGGAACATCTTCTGACAATTTCATCCCAATTGGGATGAAACAAAGCAACAACAAAGTTAAAAAAATGCGCATGAAAGAAAACAAAGTGATTACATGGGAGAAAAAAACTAAGCAAAACTAAGACAGATCAAATTGGGGTGCACATCCCAGTGTTACAGTGCATAATCTCTTGACTAGAAATAACAGGCTTCTCAGGACAAGCATGGAACAAGTATCAACAGAACAGTGGCTCCTGCCTCAATACAGAAGATATGGGTAGTTTCCCCAGGAGACAGCCCAGGCAGCAATTCCAATGCATTCTTCCCTGCCACCATCATACTTCAGAAGGCACATTTCCTAGAGGGATCAGCATTGAGGGTGAATTTATTACCTTTACAGCATGGAAACATTTCCCTGGTGGCAAGATCCTGTGCGGCTCCAGACATGGTTGCAAATGCACACCTAAATTTTTTGACTTGTTTTCAATAACCCAACCATGCATCAGATGCCTGGACTGTAGAAGACCCTGGCATTAGAAATACCCATGCCATTTTCCTCACTCAACACCATTCAGATACACAGACATTATCAGAGGACAGTGGGATTTCAGCACAAGAAAGCAGTGCCCACAGCACAAAAGTACTGCTATCATTTACTCTACCAATACAATTAAACTAGTAGTTCCAAGACCTCATCTAAGCACTTCCCACACCACAGGGCCTCTCAGACCCCAGTTCCCCTTGGCAGAGGTTCCCCGACTACAATGCCTTGCATCCTGCAAATGAAGGAAAATCCATGGTACAATACCGCCCTGAGCCTGCCCAGGTGGGGAGGGCAGAATATAAACTGAACTAAATAAATAAATAAAGTACTTCCTTTGTACCCCACAGTTCTCCCCAACTGGGACCTAAGGCAACATACTTTATTCTCCTCTCCTCTACCCCCACAACATCCTGAGAGGTAGGTTAGGCTGAGCATGGATTTTGTTTGATAAAATGCTTTTTAGGAAAAATCTATCTAAAGATAAATTGTCAAAGGGTGGTTTTTGGTTTTCCATCATGAAATAAGGATTAATTTTTAATTATGCAGTATGAGGTCTGCATATTCTTGCAATGGCATAAAAATGTAAATTAATTCCATTAATTAATTCATTAGGACCCCAATGACCTGCTCTCCCAGATGTTTCTGTAAGATTATTTGGGGTAATTTTTCCAGCTAGAAGATACCATCACAGATGCTTGGTTTTGCAGTTCTCAAAACTGTGAGTTTGTGTCTGCAGAGATTATATACCTGTTCTTAAAATCTAAAATGTTTCTTAAATAAGCATATAGAGCTGAGAAAAAGACCTCAATCCTATTGTTCCTCTACAAATCTACCTCTTACCTTACCTCTTAAGTGCTAAATTTCAAAAAGTCAATGAATAGAAGATTGTTTGCAGTGGAACAGATCTGGATAAGGAGATGTTAAGAGCTAAATGTGAGGCGGGAGGGACAAGTAGCACAAATGAAAGTGAAACTTTTCGAGTAGAATATTCCAGAAGTCTTCAGATCTTTGTGAGTGTAGCCTCATGGATGTTTAAGCAAATACAAGAATAGATATGCTATATAATGTTATTGTTTTAGTTAAATAAAACAATTTAAATAGTTATTGTTAGTGATTATTTTTCTCCTTCCAATTAAGTACAGCAGAAAAGTTGACTAGGTATGAATGATTAACCTATTAAACTAGGAAATGATTTCATAATTATCTGTTTCAAGTGGTAAACAACTGATCACTAATTTTCTGGAAAAAAACTGTAACATTAACCTGAGAAGTTATTACTCTAAAAATGAAACCTTCGTCTGGGTTGTAAAACAACAAACAGGAATAACGAGCCTTTCTGTAGAAAACCATGATTTAAATCGAGTCTCGCCGACTAGTGATGTAAATCTTGATTTCATTCAGTTTGATTTAAATCAAATCCACCCTGGCACCATGCCAATTTGCATAGCCCAAAATCCCACCATTCTCTATTTGCTGGGTTTGTGTAATTGGTCATCTTGTATGAAACTTAAACTGGTTCTCCTTTTGTTGTTTTTGCCGTCAAGTTACAGCTGACTTATCATGACCCCATGGGTAAAAGACATTCAGAGGCATCATGCCATTGCCTGCCTCTGTGTCATGACCAGTGTTCCCTCTAAGCTGAGTTAGTGTGAGCTAGCTCACAGTTTTTTAGCCTCCGGCTCACAGATTTTTGTCTCAGTCCAGGAAGTATGGCTCCAGGGAAAACTAATTTAGGCAGTAGCCAAATTGCTTCCTCACCGCTTTAATGCCAGTTGCTCACCAAGTAGAATTTCTGCTCACAAGACTCCACAGCTTAGCGGGAGCATTGGTCTTGACCCTGATATTCTTTGGGGGTTTCCTATCCAAACAGTAGCCAGGCCCAGCCCTGCATAGCTTCCAAGATCTGAGCTATCCAGGTCAGGGCATGGTTCTATCTTGTAACACCACATTTCACCATCCAAAGTGGCTATCCCTTTGAAGCCCTTTAGGCATTTTAAACCTCACATGCTCTCATTAATCAAAATTATTCTGAGAAAAAGCATCTCACAGAAGTAGTTAATGCTACCCTTAGTGCCACTGCAGTATGAACAACACTTACCACCAATCACTGTTGGCTGAAAATCTATTTTCCTTTTCTTGGCTTTGATTTTGCCAACTTTCATTTGTAAATTTTATCTCCAGTTTGCAGATATTCCATTCACAAAGGTCAAAGGGATCCATTTCAATCGTCTCTATTACAGTAGATTCTAAATAAATATCTAGCAGGGGGTTGTATAAGGCAAAGTATTAAAAACATCTCAAGTATTTGCAAGAAGCAACGCTACATGCAGCCTATCCCAAGTTTAGCTCTTGCATCTCTGCAGTCCCATTTGGGGGGTTTACTATATGTGCAGCATATGTAGGGGGGAAATGAACAACACCTTCAAAATGCAATTTGAAATATTCATTTGACGAATTGCTGAACTAGAGACTGAAGTTCATTTTCTTCATACTTAGCTATAAATATTTCTTCATACTATTTGAGGAACCAGTTTGCCAGTATGAAAAACATTTGTTCTAAGAGCTGTCCTGGAAATAACAGCAGACACCAGATGCCAGAACAGCAATTCAAGGCCATATGTGAATGTAAGCCTGTGCTCCTGGCCCCACTGCTGTGCAGAGGTGTGTTTTTGCAACGCGTAAAGTGTCTATTCCTCACCCCACCCTCACAAGCCCAGGGACAAATCTCTTAGATGAACACAACTGAAGCACAGGAACCCCTTAAGCATTAAAACAAAAAAAAAATCTGGGTTTCAGCCTCACCACATTTTCAGAAAAACAGCATAGTATAGTCCACAGAATACAGATGGGAATGCTTCCACCGGAGAAGAAATTGTACATCCACATCTAACACCCTAGCCAATACACTATGCTGTCTCTCAACGTATAGGTGCTATGCCTCAGTCATTTGACTACCTCTGCACATATGAAGCTATCTTATACTGAATCAGACCGCTGGCATCAAAATCAGTTTTGTCTGCAGACTAGCAGCAGCTCTCTAGAATCTCAGGCAGACATCTTTTCACATCACCTACTGCCTGGTCCCTTTAACTGGAGATGCTCTGCCTATAGATCTTACCCAGCCTTCCTGAAGCCTTAACTCCAATTCTATATACCTTAATTTTCTGTCTGAAAACCAGTTTCCTTTCCACTGTCAGTAAGTGTCTCATTTTTTCAAGCCTCTTTATACATCGGAGCCTATCAATGTTCCCACAATAATAAAGACTACAGATTTCTCAGTCATTTTGACCCATCAAGGGATTCTTCTCTGCCAGGAGGAAAGGTTTGTACAAAAAGGGGGGAATTAAATCGACTTATTGAGCTCCAAAGAAAATCTTCCTCCCACAACCTTCTCAATGACAGACTCTGATTTACCATTTTACATAGCAAAGCTGGACCCCAACTGGGAAAATAAACGCCTATTCATCAAGGGCTATTGTACTTCTAGTGGACATGGATTTCCACCATAAGAGGATCACACTGTTTGAAGATTTTACAATTCCCCTCATGCCAGCCACCATGGCCACTGGGAGATTAACTCTTGAACCAAGACCTAGTTGGCCACCATCAGAATAAGTCCTCAGGGACATCATTCATTAATTCATTCTCTCTCTCTCTCTCTCTCTCTCTCTCTCTCTCTCTCTCTCTCTCTCTTCTCTCTCTCTCTCACACACACACACACACACACACACACACACAGAGAGAGAGACACAGAGACACACACAAAGAGGGATTATTTGAAATGCACAGCTGCCTGCTGCCTTGACACTCAGCTACTCTGTTTGCTTCATAAGGGTCTCGTTTTCTCCTATGTAAGCAGGGTTTAGAAAACCACCAGCACACATTACACTCCAATTTGTTCTGCCCTTCAGCCACCCCTGGCTACGCTAATAATGTTACTTAACAAATGCTGCCCTCAGCATCCTGCCTGGTTTGTGTTTTAAGTTTCACCAACTTGTGTCAAAACAAACAAGAGGCTCAACAGTGAGGCACAGTCCTACAGGTGGTGTGGGTTGGCCATCCCCATTTTATTGCCATGGGAGAGAGGTCAGCCATATTGCCCCTTCCCCATGCAGGGGCCTGGCTATCTCACCTCATGCCCCCCCCCTTCATTCCTTCAGGCCACTTGGAAAACTTTGCCTCTGCCAAATGCAAATTCTCCCCTACATTAATAAAGCCGCCCTGCACCAACAACAGCTGGTGAGGTCAGACATCCAAGACCAGGGAAGAGTTCAGAAAGAATCTTGGCCCTTTTCCAGAAACTCACATGTAGGCAGGACTCTGGAATTCAGGCATTATTTCAGTCTGAAGTCCATGACAAGCTTCAAAGTAAACAGAGTGGGAGTGGGTACAAAAGGAAGTCCTCATCCCAAAAGTAGCAACTGGTCCCATCTCAGTACTCTCCTGGGTAACCACCTAGGTATCTAGTAGGACAAGCAGTTATACCAATGTAGACAACATACCTGCTCGCAGTCTGTTCTTGTGTAAAACCAGGGGTCATTTTGTAGAAAAAGAGGTGCAGGAGCTCATTAGCATAACTCATTAACATAACTTATTTGCATATGCCACACCCTCTGACATTACCGGAAGTGTGTCAGAAGGCAACACCCACCACTCAGGCTCCACTGGACTGTTTGGGATGCTAGCTATTATGGGAGGGGGGGGAACGTGAAGATCTGTTCTCGCAGAGGGAGAGCTTGTACCTGAATAAAACTTGGTCTTAAAGGTCCCACTGGACTGTTTTGTACCGGGGGGGCCAGGGGGAGCTCTGCAGCTTGCCCTGGCTGCTTCTTGCTCTGACTGAGGGCTTCTGGGAGCAGGGGGTGGGGCTTGTTGCATGTGCCCACCCCCTGGGCTCTTTACTCCCGGAGCTCCACTCCTATGCACTCCAGCAGGAAATGACCCCTGTGTAAAACTGGCAATTGCTTTTTTACAGATATTCCGTGTGGTGGCTCCTACATTGTGGAACAGTCTATTGGAGGCGTCTATCACACTTCTATCATTTCTCAACATGTGCAAAACAGAATTGCTCAGGAGGGCATGGCTGAAGAGGAAGCAAAACTGTGGTGCAGTAGATCAGCTTAGGGTGTGACTTTTATTAGGGAATGGTTTTTCCTGTACTGATTGTCTTGTTACCTTAAACAGACATGCTTACGTTTATTGTTCTTGTTCATATTTTCCCTGTTCCACAATCTCAGTCTAACTGCATTATTTCGTCTTAGTAGAAATCTTTGTTGTTAGATTCCAATGTTAGATTCAACTGTTATATCTTGTAATCTGTTTGTTGATGTTATATTTACAATCCACTTTTTTCAAAACAAGGGTGCTTTTCTTTAAGTGCAGCACAATTTATTTTAAGGTGCGGCACAATTTATTTTAAGGAAGTATATGTTTTAAAAACACAGGCCTTCAGGTTGGGATTTGGATGGCATTGCAATAATATTTCAAATCTGCCAAAGTTGTATAGAAATATTGATTTCTAAAAGTCTCATGCCTTCTCCTGTGATGACATTCTGTGTCTCTGTTTCCTGTGCAGGCCAAATGGTCCAGGGCAGACCAGATGGCCTGAACAACCTCAATAGCCATGCCATATAACCACACATTCTTTCACACCTGTAAGTGGAAGAACCAGACTTCAAGGCACCTGCTTTAAGGCTACATAGGCCATGTCACGTACATTATGGAGAAGCTGGAAGCTGGGTCACTTGACTGCAGGAGGGGCCTCCAAACTTCTAGCCTATCCCCACACACAGCTATGAAAACCAACAATTGGGCACACCCCTGTCCACTCATGGTTGGCTGGATGGCCACAGCTAATCATGACTAGATTGGGGTTTAATTGATTGATCCCGATGGGAATGAGAGCTTCCTTACTCTGGCTGCTCTCTTGCTCTCTGCTCCTGTTCTCTCTGCTTGTTTTATGGCACCTAGAAATGCCGTCTCGTGAGGGACAAAGAACTGCTTTGTGAATTGGACCATATGGTTGAGCAAAGATGGATTTTTCCTTCAAAATCCCTTGGACTGTTTGGATGTTCCTGAACTTGGTAAATATGTATCTTTTACTGTATAGTTAAGGCAAATCGCCTTAGGCTTGTTATTTTGGTAAACTCTGGTAGTCTGTGTTAAGCTCTGTACTGAATAAAAAATTATTCTTGTTTCTAAATGGTCTCTGATGTTGTACCTGAGTTCCAAGTCTAAATCTGGTGGCTAACCCTGACCACATATGCTACCTTGGTAAGAGTGTGCATCTCTGAGTGAGTTGCTATTGTGTTAAATCCCAGATGCAAACTAAGGGTTTGGAATCTCTCCCTTAGGAAAGGCAGGGACTAGTAAAAAGAGGTTCTGGTGGCACATGGTTGTGAAACCATGTATAGACCATCTCGTGGGTTGTTGTTTAATGTACTGAAAAAGTACAAGATTCCCTCCCATGCCTGGACTGGCTTGGGTGGGCAGACCTGTACAGTTGTCTATTTGCAAAGATACAATGGAGACAGAAGAAGCAGTTAGCAGAAGGAATAACCATGCAATAATATTACTTTATTCTTAACTAGGCCCTTGGAGAATATCCACATGGCAGGTTTTATAAAGCTAAACAGGTAAAGGGCAACTTCCAAGATGGTGGCATCCTCCATGGGGGAGTCATTCTGGAAATGTCTGTGTTAGAACTGATTCTGATTTATGGAATTACCTGACTAGGCATGAGATACTACCGACGAACCAGGCTTATCATAGGTGGCTATTTTTATAAACAACAGGTGATTTCAGTTTCCGACCACGGGACGCTTACCCACTTCACCCTGGTCGACAAAGGAGCAGTAACTGAGGGAAGTAAGGTTGGAGGGTAGTCTTTGGAGGCCTAGAGTTTAAAATGTTTATACGGTTATGCACCCAGAACTAGAGCACGCAATTATTTTCGCTTATGGATGACTATTTATGCACAGGGGACATCTTATGTCCTTGTTTTTTCCCTTACTGAATGGTTGCTACCCCCCTGATGTATATATTTGTGTGAACTTTCATGTAAAAGAATAAAAACAATTAAAAAAAAAGAACTGATTCTGATTACATAGTAGAGCAAGATTTGAGCCTAATAGCATCTTAGCAACTAATAAGATTTCCAGGATATAAGCTTTTGAGATTCAAAGCTCCCTTTGTCAGGTACAAGCCCCTTCTAACTTCTGTCTGATGAAGGAAGCTTTGACTCCCAAGAGTTTACATCCTGGAAATCTTGTTAGTCTTTAAGGAGCTACTGGACTTGAATCAAAGTCCGTATGGTCAAAGCAATGATATTCCCAGTAGTACTGTATGGCTGCGAGAGTTGGACTATAAGGAAGACTGAGCGCCGACGAATAGATTCTTTTGAATTATGGTGCTGGAAAAGACTCTTGAGAGTCCCCTGGAGTGCAAGGAGATCAAATCAGTCAATCCTAAAAGAAATCAACCCTGACTGTTCCCTGGAAGACCAGATACTGAAGCTGAAGCTCAAATATTTTGGCCACCAAATGAGAAGGGAGCACTCACTGGAGAAGACCCTGATGCTGGGAAAGATTAAAGGTCAAAGAAGAAGGGGATGGCAAAGGATGAGATGGTTGGACAGTGTTATTGAGGCAACGAACATGAAATTAAGCAAACTCCGGAGCACGATGGAAGACAGGAGGGCCTGGCGTGATGTGGTCCATGGGGTCACGAAGAATCGGACTCGACTGTGTGACTAAACAACAACAACAACCTGATTACCCACTGGATTTCTGAAGAAAGATCCTTGAGCAAGAGACCACAGTAATCTAATACCCCCTTCAGAAATACTCACAGTCCATCCATCCAGATGATCAGTTCAAAACTCTTTTTTACTGGTACACATTCACAGAAGCAGTCAATGGAATTCATCGAATCTGGAACCTTCTGCATGCATGCCAGATATTCCATCATCAAAACACGACCTCCGTTATATCAGCACCTGACCTCAGCATTTCCTTAGGTAAAGGTAAAGGTTCCCTTGCTTGAAAGCCAGTCGAATCTGACTCTAGGGCTGCGGTGCTCATCTCCGTTTCAAAGCCGAAGAGCCAGCGCTGTCCGAAGATGTTTCCGTGGTCATGTGGCCGGCATGACTAAACACCAAGGCGCACGGAACGCTGTTTTTCCTTACATCTCTGTATAATGTACATCAATCACACATTGTGATTGATGAGAGAACTGTGGAAAATGTATTTCTTGCATAGATTGGTTCATTGTCAGGTTAATGGTGGGGTTAAAGTAGTTAGATGTGGGGTAGAATATGTCTAGGGCTTCTTTGCCATATGTCCAGACAAAATATCAATGTTTTGCGGGTATAAGAGAGGTATGAGTGGGTGAGAGTTTAGGATTTTAGTTGAAATAATAGATTTGAACAGTAGATTGTAATGTAACATAACGAATAGTAGAAATTGGAATGTATTTCTCTGGTCTGCGGACAGGGGAGATAACTCTGCACAGCCAATTGCCCCACTTCAAAGATGAAGATGCAGTAAAGCTGTTTCCATACTTGAGAGGAGGCAGATGGCAGAAGCTCAATTAATTACTCTCAGCATTCCACAATTAAGGATACATCAACCTCCAATTTTAACATATTTACTTCCTTCACTGTTTTTCTGCCAGAATTGAGCCCAAACAAATGGTAACCATATAAACTAAGCTTATTATTCCTGTTTGATCTTTGAATCTGTTAAACATCTTCATTATACTGTATGATAATTTACTGCTCACCCTCTACCCATATGTATGGACTAGTAATTTCCATTTTTGTTTCTTCTCTGTCTTGACTCTAATTGGCCCTTCCTGGAAATTATACCCCCCACACACACCCTTTCTCTTCCTATATGTAATGGTTGAGGAAATTCTGTTTCACTATATCTGAAGAAGTGTGCTTGCACACGAAAGCTTATAACTTGAATAAAACTTTGTTGGTCTTAAAGGTGCCTCTGGACTCAAACTTTGATATACTATACCAGATTATTGTTCTAGTTAAATAAAATAATTTAAATGGCTATTGTTATTGAAAATGATTATTTTTCTCCTTCCAATAAAAGACAGCAGAGAGGTTGTACAAAGTTGTCCAAATATGAATGATTAACCTATTAAACTGGAGCTAGCTCACCTCACAATGATTTCATAATTATCTATTTAAATGCTAAGTAACCAAATAATCATTACTTTTCTGATAACTGTAAAACTCACCTGAAAAGTTATTGCTTTAAATAATAAATGAAATCTTAAACTCTGTTGTCAATATTAAGATTATAACTGTCAAGAATCCCCAATCCAGGTGAGCAGAGCTCAAAATTACAACACCTTGGTGTGTGTGTCCACACACTAACCAGTATGGTAGTCTGCCACCAGCTCCTTGAACTACCCACACAGTCAGAAGCCAACCCTACAAGGTAGGTAACTAGCAAAACTGAGTTTCCACTAATAATTAATCAGCAGGTGGACACTTGAAGTCTAAGGTACTGGATTATATCTTCTGAAATACAGAACAACCAGATACAGTAAAAGTATTTATTAAACAGTGCAGGAATATTTCAAGGAACAAAGCAATGAGCAGGAAAAACAAGAAATCTAAATAATAAGTGCTAGCTACACAGTATGCCCTAAGTTATAGCGACCATAGGTTACTCTTCTCGGTGAAGTCAAGCATTTTTCCAAGTCTCTTTGTGTGCCAGGCCCATGTCTAACCCATGACAGGGTTAGCCCATTGCCTCCAGGAAAGCTGAAGCTGGCTCGCTCCAACTAACAACTAACAACAGGAAAGCTAAACTTCCTAAAGTCTAAGATTTGAATAGGCTGGGGCCCTTTTACCCAATCTAAAACTCAGATTACTGAAGTTATGGTCACATGGATCTATGACAACAAATGGCTCCGCAGAGAAGCAGTTTATGACAGGATGCTTCCCTCTGAAGTGTAAAACAAGCATCAACAGAAAGAGTGAGGTGTGTGTTCAGTGACCAAATGGCACCAAGTCACTTGTTAACTTTCTAATGATGTTTCCCTTTGCTGTTTCCCTTTGATCTCTTCCCCCCATGTTTCAGACCTAAGTTTTGATATGAAGGCTGAACCAACGTTTTAATGCAAGAATAAGGAATTGAACTGGAAGTCCAGTTTTCCTTGACAATAACAACCAGCAAGAATGAGCGTTTTGTAGAAAACCATGATTTAAGTAGAGTTTTACTGGCTAGTGATTTAAATTGTGATTTAAACCATTATTTAAATCAATTTCATTTAAATCAAATCCACCGTGCTTGGCATCCTATCCAAATATTTGTAGTTGCACAGAGTGTAAACTGTATCAGTTCCAGGAAAAGCAAGGAGATTGAGGGATAACTGCCCTCAAACACACACAGCCAGCAGCAGGAACTTTTCAAGTATTCCTGCTTTTAGCTGAAAGACACAGAGTTCTCCAGAGCTGTCTGCAAGAGGATGACACTAAAAGCTCAAAACATCAACAAACCAGCAAGGAGTATTTTCTGCATTCATTGAGACATGTGCTAGATTCAAGGACCTCACAAAGACACTGGGGGACCACTGGGGGAGGGGGAGCTCCTATTAACTATTTTGTCTTTTGGAATGAGTGGAATGCCTTGTAAAACAAGATTTTGGTCACAAAGGATATGTCTTATGAAGATTTGCATGAAAGACAATCGATATAATATATAATGATAATTCCTGTGTATATTGTAGACATATAACATTTTCAAACACTGACTGTTTAAATGTGACTGATTTTGCCTGTAATTAATATACAATGGCCAAGTTCAGACTGGCAGTTTGAAGCAGGAGGGAGTCGTGGCAAAAAAGAGTCAGAACCAGGGGTCATTTCGTAGAAAAAGAGCTAGGGGAACTCATTAGCACAACTAATTAGCATATGCCACACCCCCTGACATCACCGGAAGTGTGTCATAAGGCCACACACCCTGATATCACCGGACGTGTGTCATGAGGCCACACACCCCGCCCCCAATGGTCCCGGCGGGAGTGCAAGGAAGCCCCGCGAAGGCCCTCCCTGGCCCCAGGCAGGCAGGGGTGGGGAGAGGCAGGGAGGAAGCAACTTACCCTCCCTCTTCTCCTGCCTCCTCCTGGCTGAATGAGGGCCGGAAGCAGGGGCGGCCGGAAGCAGGGGGCGGGGCTTCGTCATGTGCCCCGCCCCCCGTACCTCACCCGGGGGAACTGCGATCCCCCCCGAAATGACCTCTGGTTGGAACAAACTGTTCCGGGTTTTCCCGTTCACACTGCAGTGACTGATGCGGGAGCATACCAGGAGGAGGCGCAAGGGAGCGTTCACACTGTTGGCCCGGAGGCAACATTTATTAAAGCCGCGGCTTTCTTTTTTTGTAATCTGGAGATATGTGCTTATGCAGGATAGACACGGGATAATCACACTTTCCAGGGTTTGCTACCACTTTCACCAGGTATCTTTTAAACTCGGGTGCGAAGCGTTACAAGACAGATTGAGTACGGATGGGGAACGCCTGACAGATATGCCTGTGTGAACGGTTCTTTAAACCGGTTGTGC
Organism: Gekko japonicus; assembly: GCF_001447785.1. Lineage (NCBI taxonomy): Eukaryota > Metazoa > Chordata > Lepidosauria > Squamata > Gekkonidae > Gekko > Gekko japonicus. Next base: position 480,196 of record NW_015161418.1, on the reverse strand, counting down.
AACGTTTCTGAAACGTGCCTATATTGGGGCAAACTGCCAGTCTGAACTCAGCCTGTGTATAAGAAGAAGAGCTGGTTTTTATACCCCGCTTTTCACTACCCGAAGAAGTCTCAGAGTGGCTTACAATTGCCTTCTTTTCCCCTCCCCACAACAGACACCCTGTGAGGTAGGTGGGGCTGAGAGAGCTCTGAGAGAACTGTGACTGACCCAAGGTCACCCAGCTGGCTTCATGAGGAGGACTAGAGAGAAGTTCAGTTTTTCTTCCTTTTTTAATTCTCATTATTTTAAACAATGTTTCCAAAAATACCACACACACCTGTCAAAAGCCAGCCTTTGCTAGGTCATCAAGTTTAAATTGATATTCATATATGTTGTCCAAATCTATACTTTTGTTGCTGTGAATAGTATGTTTATTGCGGTCAAAGACCATAATACAGCGAATAGAATTCCTGTGTGTTTTCTATTTCTACCCAGTGTTTTCCCCCTACTTCTCAGAATGCAGGAGTAAGATACATGTGATAAGGTAGCATAGGGCAAAGCAGTTTGCAGCTCTTTCTCTAATACAGGGTATATGCACAATTTTGCTTGTAAAAATATAGGGCATTTAGACATTTATATTTCATAAGTATACCAAAAGAACAATTGTATATGGTAAGTTTTAAATTATACATTTTATACAATTAAAGCAGTAAAATATGTTTTTACTTGCTAAGAAAGGAAGCCTCAAATATATTTCAGTTTCCCCGACATTTCTCAGTTCCCCTCCCAAAAAACACAGGTTTCTTCCCATAGCTTTTTTTTTCTTCCCATAGCTTCAAAATGTCCCAAAATCTTATCGTTACAGCCAGGGGTCATTTGGGGGGGGACGCGGGGGGTGCGGGAGGGCGGGGCCTGGAGCTCCCTGCTGGTGCCCGCTGGAGGTCGCCGCCAGCTGTGGGGAGGACACACTTCCGGTGATGTCAGGGGGTGTGGCATATGCTAATGAGTTATGCTAATGAGTCCCCCTAGCTCTTTTTCTACGAAATGACCCCTGGTTACAGCTCTTCCTATGTAAATGTCCAGTTTATATTAGTGTGTAACTATGTAACAATGAGAACCAAATGTCACTGAGAACTTGGCCAGAGTTCCCACATTGGAACATGATGAGTAAATGCTGAGATCCCCCAAAATGCTTCTGCTTGGTGACAGTCCACAGAAGGACAACCGGTTGAAACAAATTTACCAAGCAAACACTACCAGTCATGTGAAGAGTCTCCAAGGCAACCGACTGTCCCGGGTGACCACTGATCCCAACCCAGGCTCACCACATGATTAATAGTTCCACAAGACTGGTTTACTGTTTATTAATGCTTTTATTATTGATTGGATCGATGTACTTTCACTTCAGTTGAACCAGTTTTAACTGTTAAGGGCAAACAGTGATCAATAGGGTGCAACTTAAACATACCAATCTTAACAGATTTGATGCATTTGCTTTACTGTGAATTCCCTTATCCATACCAAGTTAGAAAGGACTTTGCAGCTCAGTCTGAATTATCATGCAGGGCAGCTGATCCATGACTTTGATTGTCATCCCTAACAGTGGTCCTTGTTAACACTGCTGCCACCTGTAGAAAAGAATGCTAGAAATAATTCACTTATGTGTAATCACCTCATTTAAATTTAATACATTATGACCATATGCAGGGAGATCAATTTAAGGGATGTAGGAAAGGAAATTATACTTTCCATGGGTTCAGTGTTTGCTGGCAAGAGGTATCCAACTTCTAAGCTTTACAGACTTGCACAAGCAGCCTAGTCATTCTCTAAGAAGCCTGCAGCATCTCACCACTACTGCAAGAACAAAATAATGATGCAGGTCATTAAAAACCATCACACAAACCAATATAATGCTCAACTTCAGAGTCCTGCCAGCTTAGTATTGCTTACAGATGTGCACAGATTCAGAACAATCTCCCCCATCTTTTAATGTACTGTTATTGGCCTTTGACAAATAAGGCAGTTACTGTATAAAATCAGAGTATTCATGAGATATTAAATGATTTTATTTATTTATTTTATTTTCAAAATATATGCAATTCATGGACTTCAATGTTATGTTCTGCATCCTAAACCATCCTTAAGAGTGGCAACTCTTTCCCGGTGCATTGTTAGTGTCTCTAGAAAGGATGCAACAAGGATATTAATTGTGCAATCCTAAACTCATTGACATCAACAAATTTTGAATGGGACATCTCTACTTAGGACTGTACTGAGAGCTCTGCTGTCATAACACATCAGAAGGGTGAAACAATTTAGTTTTGAGAGGAACTAATGATGAAGCTGCCTTCCCACAGGGTACCTTATTCTACACAATTTCTAAAGAAATACATTCAGTTTTACTTCCAAGGAAACACAGCACCCAACAAGTTTACTGTGGAGCAAAATAGTCAGGGCTTGCCAATGCCAGTCAAATGGCAAATTGATGTCAGGTTCTTGCAAAGCTTCTTTGCTGACATGCAGGACCACTCGCACATTCTTGACCACCCCCTCTTATTGTTTCAGACATTCTCCATTCTGGTATGGTTTGTACAACACATACAGTGAAGGTAGGCCATGAAAAACAGTTCCCAATGTTTGTAGACATTGTGTGGAAAGGGAGTCAGCAGGCTAAATGATATGCTAAATTGGTCTGCTGATTCCTGAAGCCAGCTGATGGCAAGCTTCTATATTTAGGATCCTCCTTACACCTGTCAACAGACAGAGACAGACAGAGAAAAAAAGAGTGTGTGTGCAACATAGCAGGCAGTCTTGTACTCCATTCTTGCAGCAAGCTGCTAAAAATATGCAGCAGTGAACAAACAGAACAAATTCTTAGTGCCGCGTTCGTTGGATCAACCAAGCTATCAGAGCCAGCACTGAAAAAAGCCAAAGAGCTCCCATCAGCTGCCAATACTGTATGCCAGGCCCCAATCACTTCCCAGCACTCAGAAATTCAGGCCTCAAAGAGTTCCAAACAAGTTCAATCTGTGGCTAGCTTTATGTCAAACCGAATATATAAGCTGTTACCATCTTTATCAGGGGTGGCCAAACTGCAGCTCGGGAGCCACATGCGGCTCTTTCACACATATTGTGCAGCTCCCAAGGGCGGCTGGGGAAGCAAAGGGGAGACATGCCTCCCCGATCAGTCTTCCCTTCCCCAGCCAGTGTTCCCCTCCCTGGGTAGGCTTGAAATGGGGGGAGCAGAGAAAGAAAGCCACTTTAATTTTAAATGCATTCTCAGAGTCCCCCACCCCACCCCAACCGGCCGGCTTGGAGAAGGCATTTGTCACTTTAAATCTCTTTTCCAAGCCAAGCCAGCTGGCTTGGGGGTGGGCTTGGAGGCTGCATTTAAAGTTAAAGTTGCTTTCTTTCCATCTCTCCCTCCCTCTCCCCATCTATTTGTTTTCTTTGTTTCTCTCTCTCTCTCCCCCTTTCATTCTTTCTACCTCTCTCTCTGTTCCGCTCTCTTAGACAAATAAATATCATTGGACAAATAAATATTATCAATATCTGTTTTTACTCCGTTGTTTTTATTTTTGGCAGTCTCATTTAATGTTAATAAAAAGCAAATCTACATATTTTCCAATAAAAACATGTGTGTAATATTTATGCATGTCTTGCAGCCTTCAAACATCTGACATTTATTCTATGTAGCTCTTACATTAAGCAAGTTTGGCCACCCCGATCTATATGATCAGGGCTACGGCACATGATGGTTCTCAAGGATCCAGGTGCAATACATGCAGCTGACCCCAACCATTTGCCCAAAGCCCATATTATTCACTCAGACTAGCAGTAGCTGTCTAGGGTCTCAGGTGGAGGTGTTTCACATTGCCTACTACCACACCATTTAACTGGGGATTGAACGTGAGACCTTCCACGTGCCAAGCAGATGGTCTACTTGCTGAGTCACAACTCCTCCCCCACCAATTTTCCACAGTACGTTCACCACCAACCACCACCCAAACATAATCAGTACAAACTTTCATTGTATCATGTGGCATTACCATAGTAAAAAAAATATCCATACTCTATTACTGGCAGCCATTGCCAAGTGTTGTTGCAGATGATTCCCATCTGAAGAGGATCTCTGTGTGATATCCATAAAAATGCAGCTACAAGTTTGGATATGCAATGGGCAACATAGATTCTTGGAGGCAAGATGAAGTACAAATGTAGTAAGTTATAAGTAAATGCAAGATTTAAGAACATAAGAGAAGCCAATGTTGGATCAGGCCAATGGCCCATCCAGTCCAATACTCTGTGTCACATAGTGGCCAAAAATACCAGATGCCATCAGGAGATCCACCAGTGGGGCCAGGACACTAGAAGCCTCCCACTGTTGCCCCCCCCCCCAAGCACCAAGAATACAGAGCATCACTTGCCCCAGACCAAGAGTTCCTATCTATACCTTGTGGCTAATAGCCCCTGATGGATCTCTGTTCCATATGTTTATCCAATTCCCTCTTGAAGCTATCCATGCTTGTAGCCACCACCACCTCCTGTGGCAGTGAATTCCATGTGTTAATTTATTACAAGGGGATATTGTACTTTGTAAGAAAACACATAGCAATACATGAGGAGTCAAGACATTGAAGCTATAACTACATCTGACATTGAAGCTATAACTACATCTATCAGGAAGGGATTGATTGGTAATATCTAGAAACTTCTTTAGAAGCTGAACTGGAAAGAACAAGGACTTAAAGTGGAATGAGGGCTAGGATTTTGAAATGCATATCTCAGAGTGGCAGTGGATATAAAAACATTTGATTAAATTCTCTATGTAGGAGAATTTTCTCAATTTATCATTGAAGAGAAGAAGAGATTGGATTTATACCGTGCCCTTCATTCGGAGTCTCAGAACACTTTACAATCTCCTTTCCCTTCCTCTCCCCACAACAGACACCCTGTGAGGTAGCTGGGGCTGAGAGATCTCTTTCGAGAACTGCTCTTGAGAGAACAGCTCTGAGATAACTTGTGAATGATCCAACATCACTCCAGCAACTGCATGTGGAGAAGTGGGGAATCAAACCCAGTTCTCCCAGATTAGAGTCTGTGCTCGTAACCACTACACCATTGGTACTTAATGTCTACATGAACAGTGGGACAGAGAGAATGTGTAAACTCCAGTCTATGTGATGTTGGTGCAGTAAAGATGAAAACACAGGATTACTTCATATCTTCAGGATGTGTTCAAAATTTAGACGTGGATGTAGGTAGTGGGTATAATAAGGAACATTGCTGGGAATACACCATGATGATGACATCTTAAAATCATGCTTCCTGGTTATGCAGAGCATATTATGCCAGGAAACCATTATGAATTGGAGAGGGGCTATTGCTGAGTAGCAGACTATCTACTTGGCATGCAGAAGGCCCCAGGTTCAATCTCCAGCATCTCCAGATCACAGATGATGTGAAAGCCTGAGACTGCCAGTCTGAGCAGACAATACTGACCTTGCTGGATTCAGTTTAAGGCAGCCACATGAACGGTTGATTTGTTTAAACTACTGCAAGGTAGAAAACTGCAGATTACCAACTTCTTCTGTTTGGTTCAGGAAACATCTTTAAAAAATTTTATTAAGATGCCATATTATAGCAGAACAGCATAAAATATCAGGCAAGATACACTTACAGAAAATGAGGTTTATAACATATTGGAATGACAAATGTTTGAACAACTTACAGCCATTTGTATATTTTGCTTTGATGTATTTATTTACATTGTGAATATTTTAATAAAAGGGGTTTTAAAAACATCATGTAGCCTTAGGGTTGGGGGTGCCTTGGACTACTGGACAAGGACCTGCCAATCTTTTCTTGACTATTTCTCAACCAGCCAATGCAAAGCACTTCAAACACACAAAATTCTAGATGGAACCTCTCACAGTTATAACTAAAGCCCTTCACCCAAGGGATTTTATGGCACCAACTGATCTCACAGAAGCATTCTTACATGTTCTAATCGCTATACCCTGGTCACCATACAAATCACAAACTCTGTAGGATATGGCCATGATCGTATAGCGTCTGGAACAGCACGGTTTCCTCATAAACTTTGAGAAGAGCCACCTCAATCGCTCTCAGTTGGTTTTATACATGGGAACAATAATAGCTCAATTCACAGCAAACTTTTTCTTCCCCAAACAAGGGAAGGAATATTATGGCTGAAGTTCAAAAGGTGTGCTCAGCCCACTCAGTAGATCTGATGTTTCTAGCGCAACTGCAAGGCTTGGTTATAGTGGGATTACTGACCTTCACAAAAGCCACTGTCTTCATATGGCACCTAAACTGGTAGAGGTGAAGTTACTCCTCCAGCAAGATCTAGAATGGTTATTAGTGGACGCTCATCTACACAAGGGTGAGTCAATGCAAGTGACAACAGATATGGAGATCACCAGCAGTGCCAGACTCTCAGGCTGGGAAGCCCATTGATCCTTGAGTCATGTTAAGGGCACCTGGAATCCTCCAGAAGTATCAATGCTCTGTAACTCAGGGCCATCTGGCTATCCCTTTTGCATTTTAAAGACAAAATTCTATGGCAAAAATTTGCATGGGGACAGACAACACAACAGTGAGGGCACATGTGAATTGGCAAGGTAGCACTCACTCCAGCATTCTCAAGCAATAGGCAGCAAGGTTAGCAGAGGATCACCTCTCCTGCTTAACTGCAAAATATGTTCAAAGGTTGCTCAGTATTCAAGCACACTGGGTCAGTTACAGAATCTTGGACCCAGGCAAATGGTCACTCAGCCTTTCTCTATTCCAGGCTCTGTCCATGAGATTCAGCCACCCGGAGGTGGATCTCCTCGCATCTCCAGTGATTGCCAAACTCAACCAGTTCTTCTCCAGATACCTGCCGACGAGAGGAGCAAGAGGATGCCCTGAGGGCAAAGTGACCACCTAGTCTACCTCAAAGTAGCAGTTTTATTGCAAAGGAACTACAGGAACAGTTTGGAAAGGGAAATAGCTGAATTACAAGTTATTACAACACTCAGAACACCCCACCAGGACTTAACAGGGATATTGGTTTCTTATCCCATTATATATGCTAACTCACATATGTATTCTCACCAAGAAGGGCTATACATTCCCTATATTTTGATGGTTTTTAAAAATAGTATATTATAATAGTGATTGTTAATGCAATGCAATATTTTGTTGATCTCTCACATAACACTGCACCCCAGGAAAAGGATTGTCAGTTAACTCCATGTTTTAGTGAAGCAAAATGTTATTACTACTCTTAAAAAATAAAAATATAATTGAATATGAAATATAATTTGGAATGCTAGATTTAAATGTAATTCACTGTTCTGGGGACAAGAAAAATACTCTGCACAGCTAAGATGCTGTAAAGTTCACCTGCATGCTAGAAAGGAGATGGATGGGATCTAAGGACTGGATTCTCACAATTTAGGGCACATCAATCTCCAGTTCTGACATTTTTATTACCTATGTTGAACCCCAAACAGATGATAACCAGAAACCGAGCTTGTCATTCTTTTGATCTGCTAAAAAAAAATATTCACTATTTTGCATGCTAATTTAACAAGCCATCCCTATATATACAACTATGATCTATAATTCCATTTCATTGTCTGACAAAGTGTGCGTGCACACAAAAGCTCACACCTTGAATAAAACTTTGTTGGTCTTAAAGGTGCCACTGGACTCTAACTTTGTTCTATTGCTTCAGACCAACATGGCTGCCTACCATGATCTATCCAGTCTACTGTATGCCTTCTCTTCAATTCCTATGTTGGCAAGGCAGCCTCAGCAAAACACTTGTGACTTCCTGAGCCTGGCACACACTTCCCTCCTCCTTCACAGACTTTTGGCTCAGTGGCACTTCTTTACAGCCCGCTATACGAGGTGGAACAAGAGCAAGTTCTATAAATAAAGCACATAAGCAGGCTGGCTTTCCAATTAGATCCGGCAGAGAGTTTTGCAGCCCTTTGTAATTGCTCCCTTCTGAACAAGTACTATACTTCCAGCCAAGGCAACAATCATTAGTTTATTAACCAGCTTATCCCAGGTGATGCCAGTATCGCGGACTGAGGTTTGTGTGTCTATGTTAATTACCAAGGATTAACAGGCCAATCTGGCAACCATCCATATTGCAAGAGAAAACAAGATCACTGGTATTTCTCTTTCCTTAAGGCAATACTGTCACCACAATCACCTCCACGGCCTGCTGCTACTGGCAGGAGCCTGGCTTCAACCCAGCTGGCAACAGCACAGGTGGTGGTTCTGATCCCTTCTTCTGCCTTTTGATCACTGGCAGTAAGATGGGGCCACTGGTCTGCCTTGGCATCTGCTTCACTGTGCCGCTCTGAACTCTCATTTGTGGAGTGTGGCCAGAGAACCTACCCCGATTTTAAGAAGGAGAGGCAGAATCCCAAGACTCCTGGATGTATTTGGATGACTGTAGGGCAGTGTTCCCTCTAAGCTGAGTTAGTGTGAGCTAGCTCACAGTATTTTAGCCTCTGGCTCATACATTTTTGTCTTCGCTCACGAAGGATGACTCCAGAGCAAATTTATGCAGTAGCCAGATCGTTCACTCACAATTTTAATGCCAGTAGCTCACAAAGTAGAATTTCTGCTCACAAGCAGGGGTCATTTCCTGCAGGAGTGCAATAGGAGAGGAGCTCCGGCAGTAAAGAGCCCAGGAGGCGGGCACATGCAACAAGTCCCACCCCCTGCTCCCAGCAGCCCTCAGTCAGAGCAAGAAGCAGCCAGGTAAGTTGCAGAGCCCCCCCCCCGCCCCCCAGTCCAAAACAGTCCAGTGGCACCTTTAAGACCAAATTTTATTCAGGTACAAGCTCTCCCTCCTCTGCGAGGACAGATCTGCACATTCTCCCCCCCCCCAATAGCTAGTAATCCAAAACAGTCCAGTGGAGCCTGAGCGGTGGGTGTTGCCTTCTGACACACTTCCGGTGATGTCAGGGTGTGTGGCATATGCAAATAAGTTATGCTAATGAGCTCCTGCACCTCTTTTTCTACGAAATGACCCCTGCTCACAAGACTCCACAGCTTAGAGGGAACATTGGTCTAGGGCCATAAAGGCATAAGTGACAAGAATAGGAAAATGAAAAGGTGAGCCAAAGGAAGCCATCACGGCTGTCTGAGAACCAACTCATCAAACAGTCTTAGGGGGAAAAGTCACTATGATGTGATTTTCCCCATCCCCTACTGTTTATATAAAATGGACTGGAGAAAAAAGAGAGGAGGGGGTTTCAGGACATGTGCCGCTGCTTCACACACACACACACCACACACATGGAAAGCAGCTGTACCTTCTACACAGCAAATTTAGACCTCCTCAGCAAGATCTATTATACATCTATCTACTGTGGATTAATCCTGCCTTTCCCATTTTATCCTCACAACAGCTCTGTGAGGCAGGTTAGGCTGAGTAGTGTAACTGGCCCAAGGTCACCCAGGGAGTCTTTATACTAGACTACAATTAAAACCTTTACAACTATGGTCCAAGTGCTCTGCCTGAAGAAGTTCCAAAAGACCACATGCTGCTGTCCTTTCCAAGACACTGCTCTCCAAAAGGAATTCTGAGGTCTAGATTGTTGGATTTGATGTTTTTTCCAGAAGATATCTAGCTACAGTTTTCCTCATATACGTTTTATTGCCTGTTTCTGTTGAGATGTTATTGCACCATTGTACAGACTGATTTTTAATTTGTGGATTGTTTGGAATGAAGGAGAGGTGGTATAAATCTTTTAAGTAATAAACAAAAGGGCATGGCTTTAAACACACACAGGGCTGACAGCACCACATGCCCATGCTTAATTCTTTGTCCTAAGTGACCATCTAAAACAGATGTTAAGAAAGAAAATGGCTAATTAGCTAATCTATGGTTAGAACATCTGGTACATAATATAGAAGTGCAATGCTAGATTTCTGTATGAACTCAAGACCGCCACCCATGTGTGAAATAAAAGGATCTTCCAATGATTTCTAACAATGGTCCTAAAAGTAACTGTAGATATGTATTTTTAATCAAACCTCTTGTGCTAGGCATTCTCTTCCTGCAAAAATATTAATATTGACTTTTAGTGCTATCTGTATATGCTTTTGTTTTTAAGTAGAAGAAAGATTCCCTGCCACACAGAACATAATATGCCTTGTAGAAGGGGGCCATGCTTCTTTCTCTACCCAGCAGCCCACAGACAATAAAGTCATGTCAGAGCAAGCACCTCACTTAAACAAAAGACAAACAGCAGCATCTGATATCACACACGGGTTCTTCTGTGATGCATTACTACTCTCCTGGGTGTCATATAACACAATAAATGCAATATATTTTATTTTATACAGTCTCTCTGTAATCCAGGGGGATGTCCTTGTTGCTGTGGGACTAACGAAAACAAAAAAGTTACTTGGTCTGGGGTTGACGTTAAAGTAACATTTTAAAGCGTCACATTTTAGAGGCCGGGGGGGGGGGGTTCAAGATTTCTAATCTGTCCCACGTGTTCAATGTTAAACCTTCCCACTAGCAAATTTATTCATAAACATACATCATTTAATAATATGACTATCACCAGTATCATCTAACGTTCGCAGCACCTTTATAATATGGAATGTCTTTAGATGATTTTAGGATTGCTTAAATTGGTATTGACGTGTTTTATTCTTTTATGTAAGCAGCCCTGAGCTGGCCTTGGCTGGAAGGGCGGGCTATAAATCTGATAAAGAAATACAGGGCGGAGCACAAGAAAGCTTCAGATAGATTTCTCTGGATTCCAGTTTATATCTAAACTGACTGATACAAAGGTTGTAGTCAGGACCATCAACTCAGTCTTTACTATGAATTAGCTGAAACAGGACCATGGAGACCTGCCTTCAAATCTACTCTGTCACGAAGCTCACCAGTGGGTGATTCTCTCTCAGCCTAGCATACCTTGCAGAGCTGGGGGGGGGGGATGGGAAGGACCTCTATTGTGTAGTTTAATGCAAGTGAATTAAATAAAGATGTCAAACTTTTTCTCAAGCATTTCATAGAGGTTATCTTGCCAATTGCTCCAAATCCCCTGTAAAGTCAGCCAATATTGTTATCTCCATGCTGGGAGCCAGGGGTCATTTCGTAGAAAAAGAGGTGCAGGAGCTTATTAGCATAACTCATTTGCATATGCCACACCCCCTGATATCACCAGAAATGTGTCAGAAGGCAACACCCACCACTCAGGCTCCACTGGACTCTTTTGGATTGCTAGCTATTGGGGGGGGGGGCGTGCAGATCTGCCCTCACAGAGGAGGGAGAGCTTGTACCTGAATAAAACTTGGTCTTAAAGGTGCCACTGGACTGTTTTGGATTGCTAGCTATGGGTGGGGGGGACGCGCAGATCTAGTTGTGATAATTTCATGCCAAGTAAAAGTGTCCATAGTCATATTTTATGTTCCTAAAGTAACAGAATGACTTTCAGTCTGGAGAAGAAAAAACTGCTAATGTAGCATTTTTTCCAATTTTTCCGAAAATGTCTGTTTTTTTCCAGAAAAACCTGGGAAAAAACGGTTTTTTTCCAAGCTTCAAAATTTCCAAAAATTTTACATCACTACTCGCACCTACAGGACTGCCTCTCTTATTACAACACCCACACTCCCTTTGGCCATTGTCTAGCGGCCTCTTGCCAAGTGCCTGGCCCCAGGATGGCTCAATTAACTATCACCAGCGGGAGGGCCTTCTCAGTTGTGGCGTCCAGCCTGTGGAATGCACTCTAGGTGACACCTGTGCCCTGCCATTCTTTCATTTCCACAGGACATGCGAGGCTGAATTGTTTAGGTTGGCCTTTGGAGGGTAACCATATGTTTGGGCTGTTTTAATAGTGATAGTATGGTGATAGCTACATACTTTAATAATTTAATATTTTAATGTTAATATTTTATATTTGTTATTTGTTTTTATGTTGCTTTTAACCTATTATGTGATTTTAACAGTATATGTCACTGCAAGCTCCTTTGAATACATGTCAGCTAAAAAAATCTAAGAAACAAGCATCTCTGTCAGGTAGGTTAGGCGAAAATGTGCGTAAGTGGCCCCAGGTTACCGAGAAAGCTCTATGTCTGGCTCTCTAGTAATAGGTTAGAAACGAGGTGGATTTGGAGAGTCAAAGGGTTACAAGATCCTTGTTATATCGTTAACACTTGATTATTTTTTTTAAGTTGTGTTTGGTAGACTAGGGCTCTGATAGCGGTCTCCCAAGTCACTTCTAACTCAACTTAACTACTATTTGCTTCTTACACAGGGCGCAGACAGGGTCACACACATCTCACTTCCATACAGAAGGGAAAACCACAATTAACCAACAATCAGAGCGCCTTTTATTTAAAAATAAAAAAGCCACCACCAAAACAGAATTGAAGGGATCCTTTCAAGGGCTGCCTTTTTAGGACCATCACGCAGAGATTATAATTAGCCCTCAAATACCAATCCCCCCAGTCATCTTCAAGGCAATTAGTCTAGGTATTAAGAAGCTATTAAAAGATCCTAAGATAGGCCTACTTTTCCCTTTCCTATATAAGCAGCTTCCTGCTTCATAAAACGCCATGACAGAGCATCCTCCTGTGACTAACACACTAACCTATACACTAACCTACATCCTCCTGTGACTAACACACTAACCTTTCTTACTCCTGAGGAAGTATACCACAGAATGCGGTGCCACCCTCTGTTGGAGGATGACTCCCTTGAAGGATACCCGAAGAGTAAGATGAGCAGGGCACACGGGAAAGAGATGGGGTGAAATATTCCTAGCTCCAGGGAGCAGCAAGAACTATGCTACTGTTTGTAAGGTCTGGAAAACTGTTCAGAATGGTCACACTCATCTCTCACAAGAGCTAACAAGATTCCTCCTTTGGGGAAAAAGAGGAGTTTACACCATCGTTTCTGGAAGAGAAATGCACGAGGTCCCTTTTCAAGATGCAGAAGAAGCACATCACGTACGCTAAAATCCAAGAACACTCACATTTACTTACCTAACTCATGCAATCACAGCAGTTGTCCCTTGAACACTTGAGATTTCTTTACTACTACCACCACCACCCATGAGTAGGGAGGGGCATGAACCAGCTCACGAACTAAAGTACATGATTAATTTTGGCCAGTTCCTGGTTCACAAAGTGAAGTTTGTGGCAGGTAAACCCACAAGAACTTTCAAGCTGTTTGTGGGGGATGGTACATGGACACATTTCCAGACAGGCTGTCTCCACTCAATCTAAATGTTCACCAAACTTCAAAGCAACAGGGGGGCGGAACTTGGAGGGCATGTAGAGGAGCATTGGAGAAGGTCCCCTGTGACTTTAGTGTCTATAGCTTGCACAGGATCCATTCTATACACTCCTCAACCTGTGCCTGTCAAAATGACTACCTGTTATTTCCCCAGAAAGCACTTTCTTGGGGGCACCTTCTTTGGGAGGTTGTAACTTGGACCCCATATATTCAACCCTCCCCAAACCTGGAGGTCAGGTAGAGGAGAGTCAGCTGGAGATCCCCTGTGAGTTTGGTGTCCCTAGCACACTGGGGCGGTGTTTTACCACATCATGAACCTAATGAACTGAACCAGTACATTTGGCAGCTAAAAGTTCGTGATGGCTTGTGGTTCATGAACCAGGCACACCACAAACCGAAATAAACCACATTTTCCCAGTTCATGCACATCCCCAGCTATGAGCCAAGCTTAAAACACAGAAAGGCAGCAAGGACTTGTAGGAATTCATGCCAGCCGTTTTGCTGTGATACAGCTACACATTTCCTCATCTCAGTCCAATGCCATCGTATAGTTAATAGATTTTGTGTTACTATTCCTTATTACCTCAGAGGCCTTCTTTTATCTCAGAGAGCCGTTGCCTTTTACTGATCACAAAACAAAAACGTGGCAACCATATATGGAGAAGTAAGAGGCAACGGGGAAAATTACAACCCACAAAAAGTAAACACTAGCCCTGTAATATGCCATAAGACCTCAAAAACCCTCTGCCTGGAATGGCAAACAGAAGACCGTTGCCAAGCACCTGGCGGGCCACACTGCATCTGTGGTGATTGGTTTCCAGAATGGTGACTGAGAGGGCATGAACTGCCATGCACTTTTTAATGGCTTCAGTGTTAGCTCTTTTTCAAGGTACACGATGTCCATTTTTGCTGACACGTGTGCAGGTCAAAAAGCTATGAGGCTTCCTTCAGCAGTCTGCCTACAACCACTACAGAGAGGGATTGTGAGGATTAACACTACCCCCCCCCCCCCCCCCTGCCTCCAGTCATTCTCCAGGGGAGAAGCCGGTATGACACCACCATTCCATTTGTGCTATAAAAAGCTGCTGCTGTGTATGAGGCAGATGAATCAGATTCCCCTGCTCACCTCCCCACCCACCCCTGCTCAGGGAAGATCAGGGCTACGCCATCTCCTGAGGCAGAGGAATAAAAGGAAAGATTCACAGGTACTATTTGGAAGTACAGGCACAAGCAAACAAACAATGCTCGTGCAGCCTCACTGCATCATCAACTTTTTTATTTCTTTCTTGTATTTTATTTCTGTACAAAAAAACAGAAAAAAGGAACAAGGAAAAAATACGTAATGGAGGGGGAGAGAAGACATACAGTGGTGGCAGATCTACACGTAAGTTTTTATAAATGGTTCCAAACATCTAACAAGAAGTCCATAAAGAATTGTTGTCTATATGCCACGTGTCCAAATATTGACAAGCGTTCCAAGGTCCTCAATCCATTGATTTACTGGAGATGGGCTTTTATCTTTCTAGTGTTGTAATAAGAGTCTTTTAGCTGTAGTAAGGGTACAGAAGGTCCATTTTCACTGACCATATTGCTTACCACTGACTGCCAGCAGCACAAGGGCAGGGTTGCTCCTCAGAAACTAGCCAAGACAGCAGCTTTCCTCACCCCTCCCTCACCCAAAACCCAAGACAATAAACTTCTGCTGCCAATTTTAGTGCAACCCCCATGCAAACTCAACCAAAACACCCCATCTCTAATCCAAGTCAGGGAGATATTTGGGGTTTGTTGTTTTATTGGGGGGGGGGGTTAACTGAAAAGGTTTTAAACTATTACTGTGTTTCCCCGAAAATAAGACGCTGTCTTATATTTATTTTTTCTCAAGAAGACACACTAGGGCTTATACCACAAATGCATAGAAATCCTGCTAGGGCTTATTTTTTGGGTAGGTCTTATTTTCGGGGAAACAGGGTATTGTAACCCACCTTGAACCACAAGGAAAGGCAGGGTAAAAATGGTTTTTAACAAAGAATAGGAAAAAAGCATCAGACAGCACATGCTCCCTTCATCCTTTGTATGCCCCAGCATACATCTGTCTCTAAACCACCACCCGACAGCTACGTCCATAGAGGAACCAACACCAGAGACCCCAATGCCACAAAAGGTCCTTGAAGAGCATGCACATCCACTACCTGTTTCCACTCTCAAAATAAACACAGGGGAATTGAACATGAACTCACAACGCTGTCTCATAGTCAATCAGCCCACTGAATCACAGTCACTCTTGTCTACTCAGACTGGCAGCAGTTCTTACGGGTCTCAAGCTGAGGTCTTTCACATCACCTACAATTTGATTCTTATTGGTGATTTTCAGAGATTGAGCCAGGGACCTGGATGCAAAGCAGACGCTCTACCACCTGAGCCATGGCCCCTCATAAATTGTACTCAATGCAGTTTACTGAACAAAGAACACAAGCTCCCAGCAGAAACGGCTGCAAATGCTATCTGAAGTTGGACTGTGGGGCAATGTTGCTATGGGAAACACTGGAGTAGAGTTTGCTTTTCATCCATTCAGATTCCCCCTCCACCCCCCCAAAAAAAAATCCACTGTCTTAGTGTAATAAATATGAACTGGGTGCTCATGTAAACCAGTTTGTTGCTGGGGCACAGTAAAGTGACAGCAGTGGAAATCACCTCTGAGTGAGGTCCTGTTTTCTGATATAGAAATGGCAACTGCAGGGCACTCTTTTGTAGAAAAAGTCCTCCTCTATGTAAAGCTGGTCCCACCTTGCATTCCAGCCTCTCAGTATTGATAACCACAGACACATGCTCAGATAACATTAAGCCCATTTGGCAAACACTTTCATTTGGCTTTTCATACAAGCGACATGCAAATAAAATAGCCGTAGAAAAGGGGCAAGTGATATTCACTAGCTTCAATCTCTAGGCTAGAAATTCTTCACGAGGTCTGAATTATCCCCAGCAAAACTGGTGAAGATACAAAGTTAGGAAAACATGCCTCAGTTTTCATCAGGGGAAACAAAAATAAGTGCACATGCAGGTTTCGTTAGGACCACACTTGCAGGAGCAAATTTAATACTTCATTCCTAAAACAGATTTGGCCTACAGTAAGTCTTTGTTAGGACGAAGGCCAAATCAATATTTGGAATAAGATGTAATTTAGCACAGCCAATATTCATTTGAAAGATGTTAACTACAAAAACAAAACAGTAGAGTGGAGCCATATTCAGAAAAAAAGGTATTCTAACAATATTTAGAAGGACTGCTTCCAAGTATATTTCACATGTAGCCTGAAAAATAAACTACTGAATTACTGCAATTAGCTGCAAAAGCTTGCTAATTTGTTGATGCCATGTAATGTCAATGTCTTCCATAAACTCATTAGGATCTTCTTTGTAAATAAAGGAGAGGAAATTATGCAAGAAGCAAGAAATCTAGTTCCTACTTATTCCTTCCACCCTCAGAGGATGCAATAATACAGTCCAAGGATAATTGTCAAGAAACAGAATCCTTGTCTAAGGATGGCAAATAGGGTTGCCACACTCCCCATGGGGGCAGGGTTTCCCCTGATTTTGGGGGCCCCAATCCACCAGAGCCTCATCCTGGAAGAGTCCCACCACATCCAACATGCCCAGTGTGATGACATCACCCAGTGATGTCATCACACCAGGCACATCATGCAGGGGACGCTCTAGCATTTGGTTAAAAACTCTATGGTGATAATAGAGTTTTTAGCCAAATGCTACAGCGTCTCCTGCACAATGTGCTCAGCACAATGATGTCCCTTCTGGGTGATGTCATTGTGGCACGTATGCAAAGCGCATACAGCAGAAGACCCCAGGACCAAGCCAGGAGCCCCCCTCCCACTGGCAGACAGGTAAGACCTGGCAACCCTAATGGCAAAATAAAATGTTAGAACCATGCTTTGCTGATCTGTAATGATTCTGAAAGACTATGAGAATATTCTGTCTAAAGAAGTGCAGAGAACACATGGGAGAGGCAGGAATTCCATCATCTCAGACCAGGGTAGTAGATACCTACTTAATTTACTTCATCTATACCCTGCCTTTCTTGGCAAAGCAGCTTACACTATCAAGATCAGGACTATTTTTGGGCAAAAACACACAGGAACGGAGTTCCGGCTGGCTTCAGAGTTGGCCACGCCCACTACAGCCAAGACCTCTGCGTGCGTGGCTACAGAGGGAAGGCCTGGAGAGTGACCGCCACCCGGCAACTCCGAGGCGGGCGGGCCAGGGGGGGCCTGGAAGGCTTGGGGAGGCATTTAAATGCCTCCCCGTGCCTTCCCCGGCCTGTCCAAGGGCCAGCTTGCCCGGGCTCCCTGCAACCGTGGGGTGCCCAGGCAAGCCAAGGGAAGGCAGTTTAAACTGCCTTCCCCTCCCTTCAAGGGGGGGCTTTGCCCAGGCACCCTGCAGCCACGGGGTGCCTGTGCAAGCCAGGGGAAGGCAAGGGGTGTGGCCTAGTATGCTAATGAGCTGTGCTGTCTGGGTGTGGCCTAATATGCTAATGAGTGCCTGCTGTTGGGTGTGGCCTATTATGCTATGTATTTTTCTACAAAAAAAGCCCTGATCAGGATAAAAACATTACTTAGGCTGCTGCCACACACGCTAAGTAATCCACTTTCAATCCACTTTCAGTGCACTTTCAAAGTGGAGTTTTACTGTGTGAACTGGCAAAATCCACTTTGAAAGTGCACTGAAAGTGGATTGAAAGTGGATTACTTAGCGTGTGTGGCGGCAGCCTGAGTTTGGTTAGAGTAAGATTTGAGTTTATTAGCACCTTAAAGAACAACAAGATTTCGAGGCTATAAGCATTCGAGAGTTTGGTTAGTACAGGTATGGCCAACTAAATGCTCACCAGCCCAGCTCCAACTGCCTAATGCATTTTAGGTTGCCCTCTGGACTTTGACTGAACATCGCAAGGAGAATCTCACAAAAGCAACAACTTCTGCAACTAATCAATGGCATTTTACAAATAGAGATTCTAACACTGACTGAGCATAAAATGAGTGTCTAATGCTGCCCATAAGAACACAGTTTTCATATCCATTAGCCATCATGTGCAGTCAGAAGATACTTGCCTTAGACACATACACATGGGAACAGGCCTGTTTTCTAATTCGGTTCCTACTTCATACTACGGTAACTCAATCCTAACAAAAAACTGTTCTACCATGGCAGTATGCCTGATTCATTGGACGATTTCTATGCCTCCTCCCCACAGAGAGCCTGCTTAAGAGGGCTTAAAGACCCTATCCTACCACTCCACTGAACAAAGTTTCAAGCCTTCCTCCAGCCTAAGGAGCCCTCTTCCAACTTAACTAGTCTTCCACTGGAGGAAGAAACACTTGTTTGGAGGAAGGCTCCCGTTCCCCACTGGTGTGTATATGTTTTCCGTGGGTTTTTTAAACTGGACAGAATATGGGACTTTCTGTGCGTGAAGCAGATGCTTCCCAACTGAGCTGCAGCCCCACCTTGGCTAACAGATTCTTGATGGCAGCACATACAAAGACAGAATGAACTGAGTGACCCCCCATGTTTATCAAGTCCTTTCCTAATGCGGAGGGCAAACAGAACTGTAAATTCTGCAGGGTTTTCTTAGTAAAGGAAATTCATAGCTTTCTATGAAAGTAGATCTCATTGTTAACGGAAATACCTTCTAGAAGAACTACCCTGAAGTTCATCCAAAAAGGATGAGCCCCGCTGGATCAGACCAGTGGTTCATCTAGTCCAGCATCCTGTCTCACACAGTGGCCAACCAGTTCCTCTGGAGGGCCAACAACAAGGCAGAGAGGCCTTCCCCTAATGTTGCCTCCTGGCTCTGGGATTCAGAAGTTTAGTGCCTCAGTCACCATGGCTAGTAGCCACTGATAGAACTATCATCCATGAATCTGTCTATTATACCTGAACAATTTTTAAAATGTTAGTAACGTGTGGGTAGCCAGTCAAGTTGTGATGAGAGTCTTGTATAGTGGCTAGAGCAGTACTAGGATCTAGGACAGCCAAGTTCAAACCCACATTCTGTCATGGAAGCTTGCTAGATGACTGTGGGCCAGTCACACACTCTCAGCCTAACCCATCTCACACAACTGTTGTGAAGATAAAATGGAGGAGAGAATGATGAAAGCTGCTTCAGTTCCCCATTAGGGAGACATCGGGGTATAACTGAAGTGAAACAATGGTGAAAGTTGTGTTTTTAGTCTGTATCCCAGCAGTGGATGGTCCCAGAATGCCAAAAGCCCTACACTCTAGGGAAGCAACTTACTACCCCGAGTGGCAATCCTTTACCCTTTCCAAAAGAATACAGTAGTAGAACCTCTGCTTTGTATGCAGAAGGTCTCAAGTTCAACTCCTGGCATCTCTGGGAAAAAGGACCAGGCGATGTGATGTGATGTGAAAGACGTCTGCCTGGAGAGCTGTGTCCAGTCTGAGTAAGCAATACTGACCTTGAGGGACCAATGGTCTGAATCAATATAAGGCCTCTTCATATATGTGATAAAGGATCAGCCGCAGCACAACTGCAAGACTGCTCCAACCAGCAGGAGGTGGCCCCGAGGCCTCAATGGCTTTGAGCCTTCTACCTTTTGGTTGTTCTTTTATGATCTCTCCCAACTGCAAGTAGCCCTGTAGAGGTTTATGGTCTCCAGGTAAGGCGAGGCATGCATGTAGGAACAGAGAGCGTTTGTGCCCCCTCTGCCCTGCCCTTCCTGCCAATACATATTGTTATATTATATACAGGCAACAAACGAAGAAACCTTCCAAATTATTTTAAAGGACTCACATGGCAGAAGATGTTCACAATGACATCTCAACTGAAGCCATCCAGAGAATAAAGCCCCGCTTGCGGCAATCTGCTGCCAGCATTTCTCTTCTCATAGTAGTCGCCTTTACATCCTGGCATGATATCTGAGGAATTACTACACAAACCATCAGGGCAGCCTCTCAGGACTAAAGGGGGCTTTTGATTCAACTGGACAATTGACAGGCTGATTAGAATCTTTTACATATACAGCAATAAATCCAGCAATAAATTCATCCAGATAGCCAAGATGTGCAGAGTTAAAATCCCACTAGAATATCACAATATGTTTTATTTCCACCTCCATTTTACTGTATCCTGTAGCTCCTAGAAAAAGAAGTTATATAAACAAATCAACCAGAGAGTCACAGTTGACTTAGGTAAATGCTTTGTAGTGTTCAGGGGAGCAAGCCCTTGAAAGCAACAGGTGATTACTAAACTTCCCATTGCGAGATTCAGGAGCAAAAATTTTTAAAGCCCTGCTTGTTCCTTAATTTCTAATAGTGCAGTGTGGGCACAAAACTCTCACAATTGTTTTTCTGCCTGCCTCCCCTTTAACACAAGGAATAAAAGAAAGAAAGCCCTCCACCACTGCACAACTCAAATGGCTGAGGTTCCCACAGTGCCCTTCTCTGCATGTGGGGGCTACACCCTCATGGCTTGTACCAGCAGCAGCCTGCAGCCCTATCAGTCCTTCACATTTAAAAGGTGCGCTTTAATCTAAATCCATGCACTGACACCTTATGTTCAAAGAGATTCAAAGATTTCAGAATCTAACGTGAAGAAATACTTACTTGCAAGCAAATAAGAGCTGGAAACCACCATTTATGCAAGCAATCTGGAGATCTCACCCGGCTCCAGTTACAGAAAATTAAAATATTGCTTCCTATGTAAACACTGTGCATAGGATGGCATGGCCACTGGTTTTAAATAGGGCCACAGTTTATTTATTTATTATTTCAATTTATATCCCGCCCTTCCCATGAATGGGCTCAGGGCGGTTCATAGCAATAACTACAAATGATCTAAATTAATACAATAAATAATACAATAAAACCAGTTTAAAATTTAAAGTAATTAAAATATTTAAAGTGTGCAGTGCAATGCAATTAATTCCAGTCACTACTGCCAGGAAAAATAAGTGGGCCAATGCCAAGCCATGATGGTCTCATGTAGCAGCAGTAGTGTAAGACACATTTAGGAGTGTGGTAAAAAGGTAAAGGTTCCCTTGCTCGAAAGCCAGTAGAATCCGACTCTAGGGTTGTGGTGCTCCTCTCCGTTTCAAAGCCGAAGAGCCAGCGCTGTCCGAAGACGTTTCCGTGGTCATGTGGCCGGCATGACTAAACACCAAGGCGCACAGAACGCTGTTACCTTCCCACCGAAGTGGTACCTATTTATCTACTTGCAATTTCTTGCTTTCGAACTGCTAGGTTGGCAGGAAGGAGTGCGGTACAACCTTTTAAATTGTTACCTGTTACCAGACCCATTCAACCTAAAATAGTTTACTGGCCCCAATAGTTCATAGTAGTATTTAGTAGTATTGTATAGTATTTAGGATGCTCAGTTAATACTTTGAGCTTGGCTTTAAACAAGCTTATTTCTTGCTAAAGGCTGACCAAATAAAATCCTTTGAATGCGAAGTATTGGGACCATTTATAGCCTGCATATCCAAAAGCAAGTCTTGCAATACCGGCAAATAAGCACAGTCATTTTGAAAGAAGAGGAGCATGTCTAAATGTTAGCATTCATCGCAGATAAGACCTTCAGTGGAAGAGTTTGGTAGGATACAAGCTAAGCATTTCTGGAAAGAGCAATATAAAATCAAAGGTGTCAAGATTCCTTAACAGCCTAGTTTTATTTCAGTGAGGACTGGGAAATTTCTGGGTAGATAATTGCTTGGACAAGGCAAGAATCTAACAGGGCAAACCTTAACAAAGCTACACCCTTCTAAGCCTATTGACTTTAAAAGGCGTAACTTTGCTTAGGACTGTATTTTAAATGCTTCACTGCTAGAAAATACCTTGTCACCACTACTTCTGCATTTCCATCCAAAAACCACATCAACAACAATAAAATACCTGCCTCGCAATGTTAAATTCAGTAGTCACAATGGTACAAGAAGAAACTATCCATGTCTAAAGAGCATAAGGGGAGGGGAGATTATCAGTCCCCTGGAATAGCACACAGTGAACACACTTACGTTTCCCCCCTATACCTATATACAAAGAAACAGGTTACAGTCAGATTAGCTAGCCAACACATTTTATAATGATCAATGATCTATTTTATGTACCCAATTCTATCCACACACACCCCTACATTAATGATCACATTGTAACCATCTGTGGTTTGATGCTTCCTGCCTTGCATGCTGCAAGTAGCACTCAAAATAGACTGACGGGAGAAAAAACACTACACAGCCCCAGCATTCCTTCTCTGGGCTCAGCTTCACTCCCATTAGAAGAAGGAATCCTCCTCCCTGGTTATCTGTTACAGAAAACTATTACGCCCTGACAAACCAAGTGAGAGAGTCATTAAGTGCTTGTTGAACAACTGACTAATCTGTTAAAGACTATTTTAGTGTCTTTAAAAGGAAAAAAAAGGCTTTGATAAAAAGATTTCACAACAAAAGCATCTGGTGGTTGTACCTGACATCCACACTTGGACCTCCTATTAAATACCACTAAGTTTACTTCTCAGTAAATATGCTTATACTGCAGAATTATCGGTGTGTTCACTTCAACTACTTGAATTTTAATGCTGAAAATTGCAAAAATCTAATTCATTACAGGGTAAAGCATGTTCTTTATTTAGATAAAATTCCATATCAGAGGCTCCCTTCAAAACTTCTGTTTCAATACATCTGGGAAGTCCTAGTGCAGCAAATAGAGTGTTAAATTCTTGCAAATGAAGAGCTTCCCAGACCAAATTGCTTTTCATTGTATGTTTCTTATAAATGTGAGCACAGGCTGTTTTAGCTTCCTTTATTCTGAAGATACCTGCACACATTCAACAAGACTAGGAATTCCCTTGTGCACATTTTTATATCAAATTCTTAATATATAAGTCATGAAAAACAGCATTAAATGTTTGTAATGAATAATGAACTGCTGTTGATTCACAGTTAAAAAAAATTATGGAATTGCTAGCCTAGACCCGTGCTTCCGATTTAAAGTCTTGTATATATGTTATACAAGCTGTGGGTTGTTTTCTGTTCCACACTCTTCTAAGTATAACTACTAAAACATTTTACCAAACAAAGTTAACTAAACAGCATCTCAAACTTTGGTTTGCATGCCACTATAGCTATCAGATAAATCCACAGATCATGTAAACGGAAACACAGATGTGCTATGAACAGGTAAAATGCAAGCCATGGACTGAAAACTATACTGCCTGAAAAATTAGCCTAGAAACAGATACATCTCAACAATTTAAACCAACTATTTATTTTTTTTCATTTTTAAAAACTGTATCTTGGAAAGCCCTTCTAATCATGAAGCAATTGTCTGAAAAATAACATTTGCCAAGTGTAAATATATAAGGCAAGCAGCTGGGGGGATAGCCAATGCTTAGCAGCTGTTATCATAAAATATGTCAATGCTAGTCGATATTCCAAAGGATTTTTCCCCTTAAATACTTCACAGAACATTTCTGATGCCTGGCTAATCAAATACATTTTCCAATCTGAACTGGCTTTGCCAATGACAATTATTAAAAGTCGGAGGTGTTCATTTTTTAAAAAAGACAGAAAATATAATTTGGAACCAGCTATATGCATTTTGCTTGCCTTCAATTCGGGCTTGATATTAACCTCTCTCTCCTGGCTACTACCTTTGCCTTCTTTATTTTAAAAATATCTCAGATTTATCTTTGTTCCTACTTTGTACATGAACACACACACAAAAAAATCAACCTAGTTATTAACAGAACCATCTAGCCGCACTTGTTACTTTTGTGTGTATGTTTCTCTTTCGTTTTAAAAGCTATCTTCCAACCATCCTACTGGCTTCCCTTCCAACTCATTCCTCCCTCTTCTGAACAAAGCAATATTCTTACAAATACCGTGCTAAAGAAAAGCACATCCACTAGAATATTTCAGTTTGGTTGTGTAGGGCACTGTGCACCCTGCATCTTGGCTTGTGAATGCACAAGCACACCTTCCTAGTTCCCCATCTAGTCACCTCAATCCTGACTCCCTTTGTTAGGACAGATGCTCGTAAAGGCATAATGATCTTTAGCCCAGCTTTGACACCTCTCTATTCTGTTCCATTTTTCTTTGCAGCAGATGACCAGAAAAAGTTTTAGGCGATCCATAGCCAACGACAGGACGCATGGATCCACTGGCAAATAAAACACAGAAGCCACCCATACCCTTGGCAGAATTTAACAGAAGTGAGCATTTGATTTAAGGGGAAGGTTATCGCTTTTGCCTCAAAAAAATAAAATAAATAGAAGGTAGAAGCACAGAAACATCAAATCCTTATTCCAGTCTCAAGAAAATGGGAACATGACACCCACCAGCTCAAGTGAGGCTTCTTTAACAAGCTCCTTTGCATAGCTCCCTCAACTTTCTCCCTCCAACCATTTGACAACACCTAGGGAAACCCAGGGAACTGGTGCCAATTATAATAGCCAGGCAGTTAATTTGGCAAAGTACTAATGAATTCTTCTAGCCACACCAACTGAACCGAGGCAGGAGATTGTACACTCTCTCCCAGAGACACAGGTGAATAGCACGTCTCTTCTTTTTCTGCATAAAATGTGTGACAGTGACTCATTCACATGAAGATGCTTCCTGAGAGTGGCGCATAGTTTTACAGAACACGGCACTCTAAAGCAAACCAAGATTATTCATCGAATGTGTTGCTTTAACTGCCTCTCACAGCTCCTGGCCAAGCCTAAAAACAGTAAGCTATTTATTTTTCTCTTTTCTGCCTTCCTTCCACGAGGTGAACCTTGTCCTGCTTTGGGCAAGCTTCATGCTAATAACTGTCTGCTGCTTTCCAAATGCTCACCAGTTTTTTGATGCAGAAGGAGACAGCAAGCGACATTCTCCAGTGCTTTAAAATGTGCATCACCTAACCACACAGTGATTCTTTTGCTGTTTTCCTTAAGACTCAAATGTAACATTCTGCTATTTTTTACCTCAGTTTTTTTTTTAAAAAAGCTGATTTTTTTTTTGCACATGCGTGGATGCACACAAAACCACACACGCACATAAAACAAGCCCTGGGAACTGTCAAAACATGCATGCTGTATACTGGACAGCATCCAGGTTGCAATGAGCAGAGAAATTCTGCCATCCAACATTTACAGCTGCGACTCTGGGGGAGCCTGTGTCAAGAATCTTTTTTAGGAGACACACAAGTTTTCCCCCCTCCCCTAAAAAAAAATCCTTTAAAAAATAAAAATGCAGTTTGTCAAAAAATAGCCTTTCAAGTCACTCCCGGAGGATGTCACTGAAAACTTTCCTCCTAGTAGGGCCGAGGCTGCCAGGGAGGGTCTATTTCGAGATGCTGCTGCCAGCAAGAATCGCTTCAGCTTCCCAATCGCGGGATCGGGTTGCAACAGGAAGGCAGCCAGAGGCTCTTTGGTAAAAATCAAATACAAGCGAACAATCCAATCCACCCCCTATTATTTTTGACGACGGAGATGATGCCTCCCGCTTGCTGCGGCGGCGGCCAGCTTTCCCGGAGCCGCCCGCCGCTCGTCCGCCTCCTCCAGCCCTGCTCCTCCTCCTCCCTCCCCCGCGGAGATCTCCTCCGGCCCGCCCGGCCGCAGCCCGGCGCCGGACTCCCAGGTGGGACCTACGTGTTGGGCGACGGGAAGGGTCCTTCGGCGGACAGGTTGGTCACCAGGGACTGGAAAAGTGTCAGGCTCAAGAAGAGCAGCCAGCCAGCAGCCATCTTCCCGCTCGAAGATCGATGCCCTCGCTTGGCCCGCGAGCACCGGAGGAAACGAGCCACCACCGAGGCACGGCGCAACCAAGTTGGGGCGGGAGAGCCACGCCAAGCTCTGCCGGCAGGCAGGCCTACCCCGCAGGAAAGGGGCGCAGCGGAGCAGCCTCTCTGCCGGGTGAAGCCACAGGCGGCGGCAACGCGGGAGGGGGCCTGGCGGCGAGGAGCGAGCAAGATCGCGGGGGTGCGGCTACTCCGCCCGCTGCTCCCGCTTCGTCTACTCCACCGCCATCAGGGCTACTTTTTTAAGGGAGCTCCGCTGGG
>NW_015161418.1:444470-453607 GCF_001447785.1 Gekko japonicus | reverse complement strand
GGGATTCAAAGGAACTTCCTCTGCCCCCTTTCTTCCCCCGGCGCGCCGTTGTCTTGCCGCCGCAGGGCTCGCCAGCGGTTTGCAACCCGCCCCGCCCGTGAGGAGAGTCAGGCGGCTGCAAGAAGAGGGGGAGTCCTGTGGAAAGGGCCGAGAGACAAGAGCGGCAGCGGGGGTGTCAGGAGCTGTCGTTTGGCAGCGGCTGGGTGTCCGCGCCCGTTCCCGAACCGTGGCCGGTGGCTGCCCTCGAGAATGGGCGGGCCCCCCCTTCTTCCCCCCTCCCCCACCCCCCCCCCGGGCTCCCCCCCCCCCCCATTGCTTCCTCACAGCCTCATCCATAAATGTCTCCCGTAGGAAGGCTACAAATGCGCGGACGTTTCTGCTAGAATGAGATCTCGTTGGGCTTAAACGGCTGCCGCCTGTCTTTTAAAAGCATCGACATGAGGCAGGTTTCGTTTTGCCTCTCCATAGTTTCCTATGGATTCCCTGCTGCAGTTAGTGTTCCCAGCTGGGCGCCTAAAAGGTGGACTTTGTGTAATAGGATAGGCTTCTCTAGAGATGGAGAATTCACAATTCTTCTGTTTTTGTCCATTGCTGTTTTCTACTCGGCCTACCAGGAAAGTTGTGATGCTGCCCTTTGTGAGCCTGCTGCTCTTCCATACCTTCTCCCTGAGGGAGGGGGACTCCCTTGCAGAACATTTGTTTGACACCAGTATTGGCTTCCTGTGTGCATCAGCACCATCAGCATCAGCACCAAAGCAGGACTCCATCCTTTCTCACAAGGCTGAAGTTGGTTCCTTATTCCCAATTCCTTTTTCATGACTTATTCATGACTTATTCATGAATTCATCCAAAAGCACTGAGGAGAGTTTGAAAGCTCTGAATCCCAGAGCTCCAGTTTCCCTCAAACAGGTTGAAAGTCCCCAGGTAGTTGATACCTAGCTAACAGCAGAATAACCAGGGCCAGAGAGGGAAGTAAAGAGCACCATTCCAGTAGTACCAACCAGGCAGCAACTTAGCCCAGTGATTCAGAGGCCAGCACAGAAAACCTATAGGCTGCCCAGGAGAAAGGAATGAGGCTCAAGTTGGTTCCTTATTCCCAGTTCCTTATTCATGAATTCGTCCAAAAACACAGGAGAGTTTGAAAGCTCTGAACCCAAAATAAGGTCTGGACCATCACACATCATACACCCCGAGGTTCACAGGACTCTTCCCTTCAAGAGGATATATCAAGAGGATATATTTAAGGAAGTGCTCTCTGTACCCAAAATAAGGTCTGGACTGCCACACTTTATACACTCCCATGTCTTTGGGGTGCCACTGGACTCTAGCTTCATTCTCACATCTCATGTGTTAATTTGTTACCATCCATTGATTTTGGCCACCTGATCCAATTTCAGCTCTGTATATACATTTTGGCTCTGAGTGGCCCCTCCTGACAGCTGTCCCCCCCTTTCCCCCTGTAAGTAGCCCTTGAGATCTTGTTCCAATTTGTCTCAAGAACTGTGCTTTGTGCACGAAAGCTTACACTTTGAATAATACTTGATTGGTTTCAAAGGTGCCATTGGACTCATTTGTTTTACCGCTTCAGACCAACACAGCTACGCACCTGAATTGATCTCAAAGGTGCTACTGTGGACAGTCTGTGTGTGTAATTGCTCAGTGATTGGGAACTAAGCCATATGTGACTGGTGCAAGTGTCCGTGGGGCACATTTGGGCCTGAAACAAGTTACTAAACATAACACACTGTGGCTGTTTGAAGTATGATTAGGTTATTGGACCTATTTCTGGACTCTACTGAATGTGCATTTTCATATATGTGGGTCAGCTCTTTACTGCATTGTGACATCATCATTGATTTGTGGAAATAGCTTGGAAAGTCAGAAATGATGGTCCTGTCTTTGAGGAGAGTCCACTGAACGTGGGGGTATATGAAGTGTGGCAGTCCAAACCTTATTTTGGGTGCAGAGGGCACTTCCTTATTCAAATCTTCTTTGAAATACAGGCCTCTGGGAGGCACTCCAAATGGAAGCTCATGGCACCAGAACCGGTGTTTGGACTGGGGACCACTGTATGTCTTCTTACAGGGGTTAGGGTTGAAGGGGAGAGTGCTGTGATCCTTGGGGTGTATGATGTGTGGTGGTCCAGACCTTATTTTGGGGTTCAGAGCTTTCAAACTCTCAGTGTTTTTTGGATGAATTCATGAATAAGGAACTGAGAATAAGGAACCAACTTGAGCCTCATTCCTTTCTCCTGGGCAGCCTATAGGTTTTCTGTGCTGGCCTCTGAATCACTGGGCTAAGTTGCTGCCTGGTTGGTACTACTGGAATGGTGCTCTTTACTTCCCTCTCTGGCCCTGGTTGTTATCCTGGCAAAGGGTCCATTCTGCTGTTAGCTGGGTATCAACTACCTGGGGACTTCAACCTGTTTGAGGGAAACTGGAGCTTGTAAAACAAGCATGAGTTGCTGCCCTTCTGACCCCAAAGATTTTGCATTCATGTCCAAACAAATGGGGGGGGGCAGGGCCAACTGAAGGGTTTGGGATGCTCTAGGCATGATTTTCATGCCACCCCCTTCAGCATACATATACAAACATAGTGAAACATCAACCAGCTCATTCAAAGTGCTGCAGTCCTAAGCATATATGTGAGTGTGTATAAAGTGCCATCAAGTTGAAGTTGACTTATGGCAACCCTGTAGTGTTTACAAGGCACTTGATTAAGTAGAGGTAGCTTACCACTGGCTTCCACTGCAAAGTCTTCCTTGGTGATCTCCCATCCAAGTACAGACCCTGCTTAGCTTCTGAAATCTGATGAGATCAGGGTATACTATACCACTCCAACTCCCCACCTCGGAGTAAATCCCATTGGACATAGTGCAAGTTACTTTTTTTAACATTGCTTTTAATTTTTTTAAGACAAACATAACATAAAATGAGGGTATCCATTACCTCCTTAAATTTCTCATTTACAAATCTCATACCTTAACAGATCATTAATTTTGTATATTCCACCTTGTATCGTTGTACAGTTCTCTTGCAAATATGTAAAAATAAAGTTTTTATATCCTTAACATAGATTATATGTCTACATGTTTTATTTATTGTATTCTTCAATCCATTTATAAAGTCTTGACCAATTATTTTCAAAAATTGTCTCTGGTTGTCCTTTCAGAGTTAAAGTTAGTTAAAAAAAAGAGTTAAAGTTAGTTTATCCATTTCAGCAGTTTCCAAAATTTTATTTACAAGTTCTTCTCTCGAAGGTACTTCCTTTCTTCTCCAATATTTGGCATAGAGTATTCTTGCCGCTGTTGTTACATGTATTATCAACTAAAAATCTTGTTTTTTACATAAAAATAATTCTGGTACAAAGAGAATAGGACTTTTAAACATTTTTTGTAAAATTTCATGGATCCAAAACCAATATTTTTTTCATTTCATCACATAACTACCACATATGATAAAAGGACCCAGTATTTTTTTTTACATACCATACATTTAATAAGTTAGGGTAAATCTTTACAAGTTTATCTGGAGTGATATACCATCTATAAAACATTTTATAAATATTTTCTTTATACGAAATTGCATTGGTAATCTTTACATTTCCCCCCACACACCTGTGATCATTGATCTAAATCAATATTGTGACCAAGTTTTGCACCCATTTTACTATAGAATTTTTAACTACTTTGTCTTGGGTCTTATTATCTAGCAATAATGCATACAATTTCTTAATGTTTCATCGGAATACAACAATATCTTATCAATTTCTGTTATTTTTACATAGAAACTATTGACTTGTCTTGAGCCTATCTTGACTCTATTTGTACTCTTTCTCACCATGTTAAACTTTTGGTTGGTTTTAATTCAATTTTATTATCTAACAAATCTTCATATCTTATCAGTGTATCTATTGCAAATAAATTAGGATTTGTAAAAGCTTCCAAGGGTGCATCCCATTTCGGTGTCTTGGTATAAAAACAACTTTTGATTTCTTCCCATACCTTCAATAAGGAAGATCTAATAAGGTGTTGCTTAAAATATTTGTGCGTAATTGTTCTTCCATACCATACAAATGCATGCCAACCTAATAAAAGATCATGTCCTTCCAGCTTCAATAGTCTTGTGTTTTCTACTGTAATCCATTCTTTTAGCCACGTCAAAGATGCTGTTCTATAATATAAGAGCCAGTCTGGTAGTGCAAATCCAGCTCTTTCCTTTGCATCTTGTAGTGCTTTAAGTTTTATTCTTGGTTTCTTATCTTGCCATATAAATTGGGTCATCAGTTTATCCAGTTCTTTAATTAAACAAAGAGTTGAGGATATCAAACGACAATCTGATATCACTAAGGCTTCAAAACTCGGAGTATTGCTAAATATCAAAAGCACCATTGAGCTGGCTACATAATTGACTTCAGTGGAGGGAAAGAATTCTAGAAGGACATTCGCCCTAGCCAGATGTTCTGCCTTTCCATCTGCAGTTATTCAAGGCAGGTATAATAAAAAAAAACCCTACCCTGAAAGGCTATGTTCATGCACTTATGCAAGATCGAATCAGTAGAGCATATGTTTTTTAGTTGCCCATTCTACAGAGAGGCTCATCTTAAAATCATTACCCCATTAGTTGATAGGATACCTGGTCACATCAATACAAACAAAGCAAGATTTCACTGGCTTCTATCAGATAAGAATGCAGAGATTACACATTCAGTTGCTGAGTTCTGTGCATTGATTCTTAGATTTCAGGAGTCACATTTTAAAAGTTTTTAAGTTTAGATTTTATTCTGTATATTATCTCTGTTTTTTCCTTCTTTTTCATACCATGTTTGTATTGTATGCTGGTCTTAAGACCGTAATAATAAAATTAAACTAAACTAATCCAGTTCTTTAAAATATTTTTGATTTTGGAAAGTAGGAATTGTTTGGAATAGGAAGATCCGTTTTGGTAATATGTTCATTTTGATTGTAGCTATTCTTCCCATAAAAGATATTTGTAAATTTTTACATTTTTCCAAGTGTTTCTTAATTTCTTTTATAAGTTTCATGTAGTTATCTTTCACCAAGGAGCTACATCTGTTTGTTATATTTATTCCTAAGTATTTCACCTTCTTTTGAATTTCCAAGCCTGATAATTCTTGTAACTGTTGAGTTTGAGCTTTTGTCTTAACTAGCATTTTCATTTTGTTACAGTTGATTTTCAGTCCAGCCACCAAACCATAGTCCTATAAAGAACTTAATAATTGCTTAATAGAGTCCAATGGGTTCTCTAAAATAAATACCAGATCATTGGCAAAGGCTTGAAGTTTATATTCTTCTCCTCTTATTTTAAGGCCTTGAATTCATACATTGGCTCTGATCATATCATTTAATACCTTGAGAGGTAATATAAGCAATAATGGTGAAAGTGGGCATCCTTGTTTTGTTCCTTTCTGTATCTCAATATTTCGTGATAAATCTCCATTAATAGAAACCTTTGCTTGTTGATTTGTGAAAATCGCTCTAACCATTGTATAAAATTCATTGCCAGACTGTGAGTTTAGTAATAGTTCCAACATGAAATTCCAGCTAACATTATGAAAAGCTTTTTCCACATCTAAAAAAATTAAGGCCATTTGTTTTTCTGGATGGGCTTCATAATATTCTATTACATTCAATATCATTCTTACATTACTCCTTAATTGTCTTTTTGGGAGAAAGTCTGCTTGATCTTGGTGGATTGTTTGAGTCAAAACTATTTTCATTCTTGCAGCCAAAACAGAAGAATAGATTTTATAGTCTACATTTAAGGGTGAAATTGGCCTATAATTCATGATTTCTTTCTCATCTGATTTTTTTAATATATCAATGTTATCAAAGCTTCATTCCAGGTCTCTGGTATTTTTTCTTCAGATACTATGTTTTGGTTTACAGATTTTAATGGTAATATCAATTATTCTTCAAATACACGATAAAATTCCACGGGAAATCCATCAGGGCCTGGAGATTTTGCCTTTTTGTTTTTTCAGGACTTCTGTCACTTCAGCAAAAGATATTGGGTCATTTAAAATTTTCATTTGTTCTTCTGAAAATTTTTTACTATTATGTTTTTCCAAAAATTGTTTAATTTGTTCTTGCAGGGCTTCTCTTTTCTGATATAGCTCTCATAAAATGTTTCAATAATTTACTTCAATTTTTTAGGAAGATTTCTTTCTTCTCCTTTATCATCTCTAAGTATCTTATGTATCTTTTTTTCCTTTTCTTTCAATAGTTTGTATGTTAGCCATCTGGTTGGTTTATTCGCATTTTCAAAGTAGTTTTGTTTTGCATACATTTATTTTTTTGCTGTTTCTTGCATTAATAAACAATTCATTTGATGTTGCAGAAGCTTTAGCTTCACTTTTATCTGTTCCATTGATAGATCTTGTTTCATCCTTTCTTCCTGTTTTTTAATCTGTTCCTTAATTTGAGAAAAATTTTCTATCTTTTGTTTTCTAATATGTACAGTTTCTCTAATCATCCAACCTCTAGCATAGGCCTTAAATGCATCCCAAACAGTTCTGATCAAAATCTCTGGTTGGGTGTTTTGTTCAAAAAACATTCGAATTTTTTTTTTTGGGATTCCCTTACAATTTTTTTCATTTTTCAGTATGAGAGTATTCATTGACCATCTATTTTTCTTTTAGGTGTTTTGTAGTATGATCATTACCGGATTGTGATCTGCAAAGGTTGTTGGTAGGATCTCCACTTCTATTATGTCATTTATCATAGTTGTTGATGTCCAACACTTGTCTAATCTTGACCATGACTTGTGTCTAGTGCAAGTTACTTTTGAGTATGTACAATAGGCATGGACAGGATGAACACTAGTTCAGCTCCCCCACGACCATGCACTCTGACCCTGGGGCCCTTTCTTTCGGCACCACCACCTCTGGCTCTGGTGCCCTAGGCAGTTAGCCTAGTAGATGAGCCAACCTGAAGGGGGGGACTCACAGTAAAACACAACAAAAAATCCATTCATTGGGCAAGAAAACCAAATGGGAAAAACAACATCTGAATGAATGCCATTCATTCATTGCCTGTGAAATTTCCCCCTCTGCTCCATCTCCTCCTGCCCCACACTTGTTCTGCTGCATGGTGGGGTGACTGCTGATAACAGACAACTGGTTGCTTAAGCAGCCAGAAGGGTAGGTAGAAAAAACCACTCTTCTCCAGCACCTCAGACACTCATTCAAACACATCTGGAGTGTAATGTCTTCATGCATGCTGGGGAATGTAGCCCTCCAAGGCCTACAACCCCCAGGATGCACTTAAGGCACCATGCCATAGAAGAAGTATTCAAGGTGCTAGGGTAGGGTGGAGACCCAGAGGACAGGGACATGGCGGGTGGCCATCAGGGGACAGTATGACATCACTTATAGAAAAATCCAGGAATGAAATTACGCCTCTCTAGGAACTGGCCCAAACTGTACAGTTTCGGAAGTGACATCACACTGTTGCCTGATGGCCTTGTGTAAAGTAGCGCTACTCTGCCAGTACTCTGAGCAGAAGCTGGAAATGACAGCTGAGGGTGGGGCATCTCCTGCACTCATTTTGGGACTTGCAACCCTACACTATGGCAGGGCCATAGCCAGGAATTTCTAAGTCGAACAGCATTCAAATTTCTCAGGGAGCAACTTGTGTGCATTAGAGAAAACAGATACTTTCCCTCTCTTTTTGTCAGAAGTGTCAGTTCTTTCTATATCAGAATAAGACATTTCTTTCTAAGGAGCAGAATCTAGTTCTGAGTCTTTCTATTTTTCTACAAAAAGTACCAGAGGTCTAGGATATTACCTGTTCTACTTGTTAATGTGCTCTGTTAACTATTTTTCTATTTCTCTGAGCGCTGCCTTTCAGATACAAAACTGCCTCCTCCTGCAAATCCTATCATTTTATTTATTTTTATTCTCCCCGCCCTACTGCGAAAATGGCATTCCAGGTAGTTCATAAAGTCATAAACCAATACGAATGATACATTGTAATCCAAAAACACACAGTGGTAAAAAACAGCAACATCTAAGACATTAAAAAGTGATAAAGCAACATAAATAGAAAAGGCCACAAGGAAAATCCAAAGCAGCAGTTCAGAACCCCAGCTCAAAAAGGGTGACAGTTTAGAGCATCAAAATCTTCTTCTTTCTGTAGACCCTCCTTCCAGAGCAGCCTGGAGCCCGCAGTCAAGCCTCCTCGTCAGCTGACATCCTTCCTTGTTTATATGGAAAAGGACATAGGGTCATTTGATCTCTTGCAAGAGTTCTGGCCCTCATGAGATGGGGGACATTCCCTTTTCCAAAGGACCCCTACCACAGCTGGAGAGTTGCCAAGGCTTTATAAGCCTCCTCCTCTGCAGCGGTCACTTGAACTTGCCGACGTGGGGATCCAGGGGCTTGCCCTTCAGTGGCTTGTCTCTTTTCTCCAAGGTCGGGGACAGAGGGTGGCGATAGGGGATCAGCAGTCCCGGAGGTGGCCCCTTGACTGTGGGGTTCCCCAGGGGGCAGTGCTATCCCCGACGTTGTTTAACATCTACATGCGCCCCCTCGCCCAGATTGCCCGGAGCTGCGGGGTGGGGTGTCATCAATATGCTGATGACACCCAGCTGTATCTTTTTTTTTAACCATAATATTTTATTAGATTTTAATTCAGAACATAACAAATAAATACAGGTTCTCAAACAACATTTTAACAATTTTTCATATATATGTCAGTGTGTATACAGACTTCCAATTTGACTTACTCAAATACTGATAGAAGTTTGCTAGCTTATCAATAACAATGAGTATTGTGCTGCACTAATCGCTTTCCAATCAAAAGACTCAAAGGTTAACTTATCCACAATTGGATACCATTTACCAGTTGGGTTCATTAGTTCACATTCATTTTGGTCATTCGTGTTAAAAATGGAAACGGTTTCTAATAAAAAATATTCCCATACTTTAGATAGCCATAAATTAATTGTCGGAGGATGTTCGTCTTTCCATTTCTTAGCTATAACATTTTTTGCAGCTGTAAAGAGTAGATTTATCAGTTTTCTCTGTTTGTTGGGAATGTCACTCTCAGGCCACAAATTCAGCAACATTAGTCGAGGATCTAGGGGAACATCGCAACCTACAAGAGTTAGTATTTG
>NW_015161418.1:411470-444150 GCF_001447785.1 Gekko japonicus | reverse complement strand
GTTCCGAGTGTGCTTCAAAGTGCTGGTTATTACCTTTAAAGCCCTATATGGCCAGGGACCAGTCTACCTGAGGGACCGCCTTTCCCCACATATGCCCCCAAGAGCACTACGGTCCGGGACTCAGAACCTGTTGGATGTTCCAGGTCCCCGGGTTGTGAAACGGGTGACGACCAGGAATAGGGCGTTTTCAGTGGCGGCTCCTATCTGGTGGAACGAGCTCCCAGAGGAGATCAGGGCTCTGCGGGACCTAGCACAGTTCCGCAGAGCCTGCAAGACGGAGCTCTTCCGCCAGGCTTTTGAATAGGAGCCGCCACCGTCATTATACCATCAGTATACCATCATCACCATCTACGCCCTAAGCTTGTGGACAGGGTCACCGTATGTGGACACTCTGAAAGAGAACGGGACTTTTGACGGCCATCTGGTTTTAGAAGCCGAGCACCAATTGCTGTTTTGTATGTATGATGTTTTAAGAGTTAATGTTACTTAATGTTTTTACTGTTTTACTACATGTTTCGGCGACATGCTGTTTAAGCCGCCCTGAGCCTACGGGGAGGGCGGGATAAAAATACAAATAATAAATAAATAAATAAACTGGAGGTGACCTTTGGATCGAAGCACCCACCTGTCAGGAGTGGATAAATCCTCACTCCCTGATACCAGAGTTTTTGTATCTTTTCTAAACAGCTATTGTGTTACAACAGTGTAACCCAGTTGTTACCAAGCCAGATCCACTCTCTGTAGGAACAGCTATACCTGGTAAATCAGCCAAAGCTGGAAAAAAGCCCTCCCTCTGGTCACCTCTACCACTTGCTTCTCAAGCAGAAGAACTAGATCAACTAATGTCTCTACATGTTAGGCCATGAACCTGATCCTTTAGGAGCAGTGAAACTCATTCCGGAATAGGTTATATACTTCCTCCCAGTTGGGCTGTACCTCCAGCAAGTAGAATGTCCATCTTATTTACTTAGATTAAGTTTGTTTGTTTGTCCATCCCATTACCACTTCCAGACACCAGTTAAGGGTTTCCACCACAGGTAATTTCGGGGGGGATCGCAGGGGAACACAGTTCCCCCAAGTGAGGTGTGGGGAGCGGGGCACATGATGAAGCCCCGCCCCCTGCTTCCGGCCGCCCTGCTTCCAGCCCTCATTCAGCCAGGAGGAGGCAGGAGAAGAGGGAGCGTAAGTTGCTTCCTCCCCGCCTCTCCCCACCCCTGCCTGCCTGGAGCCAGGGAGGGCCTTGGCGGGGCTTCCTCGCACTCCCGCCGGCCTTGCAGGTCCACCGCCGGGCCCCTGATGTTAGGGGGTGTGGCATATGCTAATGAATTATGCTAATGAGTTCCCCTAGCTCTTTTTCTACGAAACGACCCCTGGTTTCCACTATTAGATGGAAATGAGAGACAGGGCTAGAATATTATCTGCAAAATTATGCCACTGTAAAAATCCCTGGATGATCTCTCCAAATGGCTTCAAGTAGATGTCAAATAGCATTTGAGAGTATGGGACCCTATTAGTCAAGGGGTAGAGCAGTAGTATCCTAGCATTATCTTCTGGGATCTATCTGTCAGGAACAATTAGAGGCAAAACAGTGCTCTCCAAACACAAGAAAGCGCAGAAGGATACTATGGAGGTTGGTACCCAAAGCTTCTGAAAGCTCTAGGAAAATCACACTTGTCAGCTGCCGGTCATTCAGTAGGGCAAAGAAAGCCTTGTCTGCCCTATAGATAGGTAAAAACTGACCTTAAAAAAGGTCAAAATAATCTATTACATTGACTAACTCCTGGACCTAGGTTGCCACCGCTTTCTCAAGCAACAAACCAGGGAAGGCAAATTTGATACAGAGTAGGATTCATTCTTATTTGAGATTCCAATGATTTTTCCCCCCAGTTAAGACTCTTATTACAGCTTGTTTTAAGACCATAAGAATGGAACCTTCTTGTCATTAATTATCCTTCTCACCCAGTGGATCAGTCCTAGTGTTGCAGGTTTCATTAGCCATAAGGGGGGGGGCAAGGATCAAAAATAAGCCCTTATTTCTCCAACAATTCAGCTCATGTCCTCAGGTTGTACAAACTGAAAAGCAACCACAGAAATGAGACCAAGAGAAGCTTCCAGATATCCATCAGAACTGTAATTAAGTGGTTCAGATCAGATGCAACTGATTTTATCTGTGAAGTATTTTTACAAGTAGTTCACAGCAAAGTGAACTACTTGAGGCCCAGCGAGTGAACTACTTGTAATTCACCTTGAGTCCCAGTGAGAACGGTGGACTATAAATGATATTAATGTAAATTAAATAAATAAATAGCTGCCTGGGTGCAGTGCTGGTAACAAACTAGGATTTCTTTGCTGTCCTCTACACCTTGGTGTAGAAAGCTCAAAAATTAGCCCTTTCCTGAAACTCTGATATGACTCTCTGCTACCTAGAGTGGTCTCTGTGTGGCAAAGGCCAGACAGTCCAGTAACAGTACTGAGTATTTCTAAAACACTAGGATGTTGAAAGCTCTTCATACGGATTATTTTTGGAATCTTTTCATGGCCCCATAACACAGGTCTGGATTATGGCTGAAATAGGAAGAAAATAATGCTGACTAACCTTTCAGGGCTGCTGGGGAAATGGCAGGGATAATCTGTATGTAGGATTGCCAGGTCTGGGTTGGAAAATACCTGGAGACTTTGGGGGTGGATCCAGGAGAGGACAGAGTTTGGGGAGGGAAGGGGCCTCAGCATGGTACAGTGCCATAGAGTCCACCCTTCAAAGCAGCCATTTTCTCCAGGGGAGCTGATCTCTGTCAGCTGGAGATCAGCTCTAAAAGCGGGAGATCCCCAGATCCCACCTGGAGACTGGTAGCCCTATCTGTATGAAGTTCCTTGAATGTTCTGGTGAATGCAGTGTCTGAGGCAATATTCCTAAGGTGAATTAGAAAATTACCAATTGGGGTGAAATTTGAACTGAGTGCTTAAAAATTTCATAGTCTTTGCTATTACACTACACAACCTCCGAGGCAGACTGGCCCTTTAATTTACCAGGAAAGTTCCTGATGGGCTGCAATGCTGGAGGGTGCTGGCAACTAGAAGGTCACTTGGCTCACCTTGCTGCAGAACTGTTTCAGTGTCCCAATCCACCCTGATTTACAAGGCAGCCTGTATTGTGTTTGTTAGAGCCATAACCTATCAGATAACTGCTGGACTCTAGCTTCGTTCTCACATCTCTTTGATAACCCCTGCATTAATGCTAATTTGCTGTTACCAGCCACCTGATTCAATTTCAGCCCGATTTATACATCTCAGCTGTGACTGGCCTTTCCTAAGGGCTGCCCCCCACCCTCTTTTTCCTGCAAGTGAGGCTTGATGAGATTTCATTTCATTGTGTCTGATGAAGTGTGCTTGCACACAAAAGCTTATGCTTTGTATAGAACTTCGTTGGTCTTAAAGGTGCCACTGGACTCAAAGTTTGCTCTATCAGATAACTAGGGTTGGCATTCCCCCAATGGGACTAGGGGATACCCCAGGAGTTCCCCCACCAGCAGCTCGGTAGGACCTGGCAACCCTACAGATAATCAGTACTGTGATCTGAAAAACCAGAGACTTTTCTGACTTGTGACCTTCCAGCTCCTGCCTGGGCTCAGTGGGTTTTGTTCCACCTCTGCCTCTCAGGTTGTGAGTTGTCTCCACGCACTGTCTCTGCTCAGGAGGGCTGTATAGTTTAATTTTTTTTTAATGGCAATGGTTTCTCCTTTTTCCAAATAAGGGGGGAAAATACAACTGGCAATGCTCTGACCTTGAATAGAGCCTGTAGAGAAATGCATTGTCTCCTGGGAGGCTGGAAACAAGCAACGCCTCCCCTGTATGTTTTAACCATTTTTTTCTCTGAACTAAGAACAGGCAAGAGGGGGGGAGGAAATTAGCCCGTGACCTTCCAAATACATGTCTTATGATATGCTAATAGATCTAGCAGTTGAGACAATGGGATGGGTCAGTTCACCTCCCCCTCCTTCTCCAAGTAGGTAATAGATTTGGAGGACTGAGAATGCTGGAGAGACCATCAGGAAGAGACCATCACTGAAATCACTTCCAACTGGGAAGGCATGTTGGAGAGACCATCAGGCCCCACCTGACCTGATCAGTGGGAGGAGACAGGGATCTCAATGCAACAGGAAATAGCTCTTTTCCTGGGGATGCTTAGGAGAACTCTGAGCTCTGACTTGCAAGCAGATGGCCATTGACCATGTGGTCGGCCTGGACAACTGAAGGGAGCCTTAAGATAATGATGACTTTGTAGAGATCTAGAACACACAAGCTAAAGAGCCTGTCTATTTTACCAGCTGGTAGGGCAGGTATAGCGAGAGGGACAGAGGATTTGTAATTTTTTACCGGTTTCTTTTATTTTTCCTTGCTTAAATCTGGTGCTGTGCTAAAAGTATGCCTGTAAACATTTTTAAAAATAAATACTTTAAACTGTTGATGCTGTGAGTGGTTCTCTGTACCACATAAACCTCCACCATTTCAAACATACTATTTTAAAAGGGGCTCCAGGAGGCTGGCAAGTGGCTATTCCTTCAAGGGCACCCAAGAGATTAAACTGTCTCTATGGTAGCCAGGCAGTGGGCAGTGGGAGACACAGAGGCAAGGCCTCAGCTGGATGAGGAGCTGGGGGCCCTAATCCTTCCAGTAGGAAATCCATAAATTGATCAGGTGGTGGTGGCTAGCTATCCTAGAGAGACAGAAAAGCCTCTCCAGGGAGTTAGGAACCCCAAGGAGGGCAGGGTGGCTCTGCCACAGAGCCAAAGATCTGCTTCCTGAAACATCTGCCCACAACCTGCTCTGCCATATGTTAGGACCAGTCCTGTACTCTGGCCATGGAAGTTGAAGCAAAGATTAAGCGCCTGTTTCCAACTCACAACATTAATCCTGTAATTAATTAATCCGGTAATACAAGCCACGAAGGAGTAAAAGCACCTCCATGATGCCAGCTCTCTGTGTAATCATAGTTAATCTGTTTCTGATCCATAAAAATTCAGTTTTTAAATGCTTAAAAGCACCACATATTACTGAGAAGCTGCGGCTTTGTGGTGGAGCTTATACTTTGGTATGAAAGAGGCCCCAGGAATGACTCCCTACATCTCCAGTTAAAGGCTTCCTTGTAGTAAGGTAGTGAAACCCTTCAGACCTCGAAGAACCACTGAACAGACCACAGTTACCAAACTGGACTAGGTGATCTTTTACCCCATCTTAATATACATTCTGCTGTAGCCAGATGTACTGCATTCAGGTACACACACTGGATAATTTCAACAAATTCAAACAGGGCGGTTCATATTCTGTTTTTAAAATCTGCTTTTGACAGACAATGGTCAGTCAAAGACTAGTTTACAATTTGATTATTTTTCTTATTAGATATAGATATACATATTGCTGCCAAGTCATAGCTGACTTATGGTA
This sequence comes from Gekko japonicus, assembly GCF_001447785.1. NCBI lineage: Eukaryota > Metazoa > Chordata > Lepidosauria > Squamata > Gekkonidae > Gekko > Gekko japonicus. The sequence continues at coordinate 438,708 of NW_015161418.1, read as the reverse complement.
ACTCCATGGGGTTTTCAAGGCAAGAGTTTTGCCATTGCCTTATTATTCCTTGGTGGTCACCCATCCAAATACTGACCAGGACTGACCCTGCTTAGCTTCTGAGATATATACCAATCAATATTGCCCATTCCCTCTATGATGTGGCCCTGTCCAGAAGGTAGGGATCCAACCGGGAGGGGGCAACTCCAGGGCCATAGGGTAGACCAAGGCTGGGCATCAGGGCCGAGAGAGTCGGGTTCTGGAGGATAGGCTCATGGGTTAGGTGTGGCCTGGGACTCATAATGAGGAAAGAGGATGACTAGCAGTCTCTGTGGCTGTGGGTGGAGAAGGTGTACAGTTAGATTTATGCCAGAATAGTTGTGCAGGGCAAGGAGGAGGCAGAGCCAGGCTCCAGGGGCAGGCCCAGTTTGGGGGATGGGCCTTTAAGAAGGTGATATGTAGGAGTTGGACAGCCAAAGAAGGGCAAGACTGAACAGCTGGAGAGTTGCATGGGAGAAGTGGCACCAAACATCTTAGCTGCAGTGGAATGTAGGGTTGCCAACCTCCAGGTGGCAGCTGGACGTTTCCCACCTTTACAACTGATCTCCAGGTGACAAAGATCAGTTCACCTGGAGACAATGGCTGCTCTGGAAGTTTTCTGGAAGTTTTCATTCATTCATTCATAGACCTTTATTGGCAGTTCATTAGTCCTAAAGTATATAAAACATTGTATCGTAAAATTAAAATCTAAGATTCCATACAAATTTAGTACAATCAAAATAGTACTATCTAAAATTTTGTACCTTAACAACTTCAGTAAGAAACTTGGCAACATATTTAGTGATCTCAGGGATCCAATCATTCAAGAGAAGAGAAATTTTGTGCGAGGTAGCTCATACAGGGGGCATTTGACAATTGTATGTTCAATCATGTCCTGGGAATTAAGATCACTGGGGCACAGCCGTTCTTGCCTTGGGATTTGATGATATCTGCCATAGAGTATTCTAGAGGGAAATGCGTTAACCCTGGCCAGAAGAAAAGCTCTGCGATGAAGAGGGATGTTGAGATTGTAAAAATATTGGGGCAACTTGCCTAAATGGTTAGAGAGGCCAAGCATGGCAGGTGAACAGATATGAGGCTGGGTAGGTTGTAACTTTTGCAGATCAATATCTAACAGTCGTTTGATTAGTTTAAAAATATGAGGCTCATTGGTTAGGGTTAGGTCTTCCAAAGGAACACCAAGTTGACTTAATTTAGATATAATTATGGAATCCCAGGAGGAATTATGTAGTTCTTTTTGCAAAAAGGATAAAAGGGAGCCCGGCTCAGCCCTGAAGTAGATCCTGAGCCAGTAGCGTGAGACCAAGAAGGCCTTGGTCTCAATCAAATTTTGGCCAACTTCAGAGCAGATTGTAAAGTAAGGCACGCATTTGGGAACACCCATTATTTGTCTAAGAAAGATCGCTTGGATATTCTCCATTTCACGGTTAAGAGCAGTGAACCAAATAGGGATTCCAAACAGGACTCTGATTGCAGCAGGGACATACTGATTGCCATTGGTAAAGAAGAAGGATCTAAGTTGGTTTTGAGAGATCCTCACTAGTTTTATAGTCCTACTTCTATGAGTTGCCCAACTGAGATTATAGTTGTAGGTTACACCAAGATATTTATAACTTTTAACTGGTTGAATTCTGACATTTCCGATGTGCCAATTATAGGGAACCATTTTTTGGAAAATACTACCACATTTGTCTTGGTATAGTTGATTTTAAGTAGATTTGAGTGGCAATAGTTGTTAAAGGCTTCTAGATATCTTTGAAGTCCAATTTTAGTGAAAGATAAAATAGCAGTATCATCTGCGTATAAAAGGATGGGTATTGATTTGCCTCCTACGTAGTTTGGATGGATGACCGTTCACAAGCTCAAATGAGCATGCCATATCAGAAAGAAATAGGTTAAAATGAAGGGGGGCAAGGACAGCACCTTTTTTAGATGGAATTTTATTGGTCAGCCTACCATTTGGAGTGTACTTAACTTGTTGTGGCTGTATGTAATTTTTTTAGAAGGAATAGGAGGCATAAGTCAATTCCTAGTTTGAGCAGTTTATCCCATAGTTTTTCTCTTGAGATAGAATCGAAGGCACTTTTTAAGTCGATGAAAGCAACAAAGAGTTTTTTTTATTACCTAGTTTCATATATTTTTCAGCTAGGCTAGAAAGAATCAGACAATGATCTAGGGTTGGTTTATTTTTGGAGAAGCCAATTTGTTCTGGCCCTATGATGGCATTAGAGTGGACCCAATCAAGTAAGCGGCGTTCTAGGTGCTTCACATATAATTTTCCAATGATTGATAAAAGGCTGATAGGGTGAAAGTTTTCAGGTAAATTAGGATCGCCCTTCTTGTAAATTGGGATTATGATTGAATTTAACCATGCATTTGGGAGAACACCATACTGATCAATAGATGTGAATAGCTTGGCTAATAGAGGGGTCCACCAGTCAGCAAATTTCTTTTTTAAAAAAAATAAATGTTATTGTTTTTTTATATTACACACTACATCTATAGGTTGGGGGAGGGATACTAAGACCCTAACGCTATAACTATGGGAGATGGGGAAAGGATAAACTAATACATACAACTACTTGATGGGGGAAGGAAACTAACATTCTAAAATACTTCATCTACTGGATTTGGGGGAAGGGACAAGACTAATACGTGTCACGATCTGGTTAACTTGAAGTAGAGCTTATTAACCTAGTATTACAAGTTTCGTATAAAAGTTGGTTCATTTAAGTGTTACTTTAAGAACACGCATTTAATAGCTTAGCACAAATACTGCCTTTAAAACTGTTGTCTTAGTTCTAGAGTCTTTTCTTCTTGCGTTTCTTTGTTTTCTGGAGTTTGGGGACAGCTTCTCTTTTCTCCGATTCCGATGACTCTGATGAGGTGGAACTAATGTTTGTTGAATCCTGTGAGTAGGATTCTTCTTCCAATCCAGTTTTAAGTTCTTTTCTTTCTTCTTATATTTTGAGTTGAACATTTGATCCATAAATTTTTCCGCTTTTGGAACAGAATCAATTTTGTATTTTTTTTGTCCTGATAATTGAAGCTCAGCCCTTCTGGGAATAGCCATCTATATGGTATTCACTTTTTTTGCAGAGTAAGCATCCTGTAGAGTTTCCTCTGTTTTCTGACTTCTAAAGGGATGTCTTTCAAAATTTTTACCTCTTAATTCTTGATTTTTAAGGATTTTCCCATTGTTGATTTTAACACCAGTTCTCTGGTAGATTGTTTCGTGAATTTTAGATAAGTTTCCCTTGGGAGTTTATTTTTCTTTATAAAGTCCGGATAAGTCCTATAAGCCATGTCCATCTCTTTCAATAAGTCTTCTTGTTTGTAATCCATTAATGGGGCCAAGGCATCCACCAAAAGTTCTTTTAAATCCTCGTTCTTCTCTTCAGGGATCCCGTGGAAACGTAGAACATACATGGATCTTTCCAGCTGGAGCTGTATTAATTGCATTTTGTTGGAGGATCTTTCCTTCTCTGCTTCATCTACTCTTTTATTAATGCTCTCAGTCTGTTTTTCCATTTTTTCAACATTTTTTCGGTTGCTGAGGTTCTTTCATCCATTTGATTCAATTGTTTTTGAATATTGTCCAGTTTAGTGTGGAGGTTAGTCATCTAGTCCATTAGGGAGCGCAGTGCATTTGCTAACAGTGAAGAAAAGTCTGTAGTTACTTCCTGGTTCTGGGAAGGAGTCGTTGGTATGTTATTTCTGATCACCAGTTTTTTCTCCGACGCCTGCCTTCCTCTCCCAGCCGTAATATCAACAAGAAGTAAGTTTTCCAAAACAAGACAAAAGTTACATGATTTAAATCCGCTTTGTATATATTAGCAGGTTTTGCATTCGCTTAACTTCTTATGCGTTTGTTTTAGCTCAAAGTCTTTTTATTTTCAATTTAAAATTGCTTTTGATATTTATTCAAAAGAAGGGGTGGTGGTATTTGAATCCCTCTCCTCCCATGCTTCAAACTTAGGTGCTTCCAATTACTACCAAGGTCCCATTCGCTTTTTCACCTGAGCATTGCTTAACTCACAGTTTGGAGCCCTGGAGATCTTTTGGAAGCATTTTAAAGTTTTGATCGTGGCCGCTTGCTCTGGCAGTCGTATTTGAGCGCCATACTGGCTCCACGGCGATGGGACCTTTCGGGGAAAAGGTGAGCCTCAATTCCTTGGCCATCACCTTGGAAGAGGCTCTCCTCAGCTCCCCAGGCTGGAGGTCTTCTATAGAGACCCTGGGGAGGTCCAGGACGAACTCAGACCTGTCCCATCAGCCGGGTCTCGGCAGGTCCCCATCAGAGCGAAGCGGGACGCATCTGAGTGGCGAAATGCTTAAACTGGAAGTCAATCAGCAAATTTCTTGAAAAGTTCAACAGGGAGTCCATCAGGGCTGGGGGGCCTACCTGGTTTCAAGTTATGTATTAATTCTGTGATTCCATCAATATCTACTGGAGGCCATCTAGGAATATTAGAGGGGATCATCTCATCAGGGCTAGATAGGGGGCAGTATAGGAATTTTAAAGTGTAGAGAAATGCTCAACCCATATTTGGGGAGAAATGCAAGCTTCTGGTAAGGGATTGTTATTTAACGCCCTAGAGATTGCCCGCCAAAAAGCCTTTCCATCCTGAGATTTGATAGATAGCAAAAGTTGGTTCGCTCTGGAAGTTGAACTCTGTGGTATTATGCCCCACCCCCAAAATCTCCAGGTATTTCCCAGCCTGGAGCTGGCAACCGTAGTGGGATGGCTGTTCTGTAACACTTTGTGCAACAGACAAATGTATTGCCCAGTTGTATATCCAGTATGTTCTTAGCTGAAGATGAGAAAGATGAAGGATTGCCCCTCTCCCAGTTTGTTGTGAGTGGTCACACTGCAGGCACCCCAAGGGTCTCCTCTTTCTCCAAACAGAAAGCTGAAATCAGAGGGGCAGATAAAGGTAGGTTGATGGTTGGCTGGGAAGGAGATAGGGTTACCACCTCCAGGTTTGGAAATTCTTGGAGATTTGAGGGGTGGAGCCCGGAGAGGGTGGGGTTTGTGGAGGGGTGGGTCCTCAGACAGGTACAATGCCATAGACGCTACCCTCCAAACCAGCTGTTTCTTCCTGGGGAATCTTTGTTGCCAATCTCCAGGGGAGGGTTGGAGATCACTCAGAATTACAACTGCCCTTCAGATGGCAGAGATCAGTTCCCCTGGAGCTCTGTGTCATTATACCTTGCTGAGGTCACCACAGCAAATTGATGCTGAGTGCCCATGGTCCTTATTCTTAGTAATAATAACAATTGTATGGCATTGTGTATATAAAAGCCAAGAGATCCTAAGATCATCTGGCAGCCAGAAGTTTTAGCTGTTTTTAGTGTTACGCACCACTAGGTGGTGAGCTAGACTTGTTTTTAAGGCAAGAAATGTTTTAGAGGTGGTTTACCATTGCCTGCCTCTACATCTCAGCCCTGGTATTTCTTGGAGTTCTCCCTTCCCGATACTAACCAAGGCTGACCCTGCTTTGCTTCCGAGATCTGAGAGGATCAGGCTAGCATGGGCTATCCAGATCAGGGATAATTTTCCAGGTAAGATAACATAACTGTAACTAGAATCTGATTACCATAGTTTTACGATTCAGCCCTCCGTATTATAGGACAAGAAAGAGGACAGTCCTCAGTTCATTTTTTTTATGTTCTTGTTAAGTAGTAACACTTCTGCTGATCATGTAGCTTTCACTTTTATCCTTAGTAATTAAAGGCTGTGAAGGAAATCATAGTACAAGGCATTCCAGCAGAAACACGTACTATTCAAAACTGCCCAACCTCTCATTACAAAGGCACTTTTGAAATTGCTTATAATTCCTCACTATTTAAATGTGTCCTTCAAAGAGCAAATCTTAGAAGATATGAGGAATATATTTATCCTCTGTCCCTTCTTCTCATATCACTCCCAGCTTCAGAGTTGTACAATGTCTACTTAATTGAAACAGATATCTACAATTCTTCATTTTGATGTACTCACAAATGATGTTCATTCTCATTCATTTAATAATGGTTCCTTCTCTCTCTTTTCTCTAAAACTTGCATGACTTTATCATTTTGGGGACACTGTGTGGCCATTTTATTTGTACACAGCGTGGACCATGTCAGGCTCCATCAGCACTGTCATGGAGTCCAGGGCTGTAGTGCCCGTCAGTGTTTCCTTTTTGTAGGTCTCACCCCAGGAATAGCATCAGAATAGGGTGAGGTGTTCCCAGTTGCAGCCTGTTGCATGAGCTTGCCAGGCCCTGAAGCTGCTGGGGCCTTTCCAGGCATGGCCTTGCCCATATTCCCTTCCCTACAGCCTCTGGTTAGGCTGCCTGCCTCTGCAGTGCCTGGGTGAGGCTGTCCCCTGACAGTGTCTCTTCTGGAGCAGGTTGACATAGCCAAGGTGCCTGTTGGCTCAAAGAGTCATGACATACAGTCTACACTGAGGTGGTTCTTGCCTGCCCAGTATTGAACTATGAACCTGAAGGGAGAGAGTGACAGGTACCAACTCAGTACTCAATTGTTATGATCTTTCATCATGACAACCACTGAGTGAGGTGTGGCCCATCACTAACACAAAGGGGTTATTGGCAAAATAATATAGGAGGCCCCGACAATCCATATGATGGCCAAGGCCTCCCATTCCACTGAAGCATGGTGTTTCTCCAGAGACTGCAGCTTGCAACTCAAGAATACTATCAGAAATTCCTGGGCATCCCATTTCTGGGAGAAGACTGCTCCAAATTCTGTCTGGAGAGTGACTGGTCAGTTGAAGTTGGGATTATGGAGAGCTATGGTCTGGGAGAGGGCCAATCAGAGAGAGTATTTATTTATTTATTTATTTTTCATATTTGTATCCCGCCCTCCCTGATGGGCTCAGGGCAGCTCACAAGGGCAAGGTACATCCATGCCATGATTAAAACATATAATACATAATAAAAACATCCAACATCATTAAAAACAATGGTGCTCAGTCAGTTATTAATATCGTGACTCCAAGATAGATCAACTCAGTTCCAAGTGTCCTATGATGTTATGCCCACATGGAGACGGCTTATCAGATCTTCTGTCCAATTCCAGATTCTTCCTCAGGGCCTCGTCTGTGCATCCTTTAAGGTACCGTGACGGTGGTGGTATAGTGGGGCGGTGGTTCCTACCCAAAGGCCTGGCAGAAGAGCTCCATCTTACAGGCCCTGCGGAACTGCATAAGGTCCCGCAGGGCCCGGATCTCCCTCGGGAGCTTGTTCCACCAGGTAGGAGCCGCCACCGAAAAAGCCCTGGCCCTGGTCGCAGCTAGTTTAACATCCTTGGGGCCCAGGATGACCAACAAATTTTGGGGCCCCGACCCCGTAGTGCTCTTGGGGGAACATGTGGGGAAAGGCGGTCCCTCAGGTAGGCTGGACCCTGGCCATATAGGGCTTTATAGGTAAGAACCAGCACTTTGAAGCGAATCCGGTACGCTATCGGCAGCCAGTGCAGCGCTTTCAGCACAGGCTGAATATGGTCCCTCCTAGAGAGACCCATCAACAGCCTGGCTGCAGCATTCTGCACTAGCTGCAGCTTCTGGATTTGTGACAAAGGCAGACCCATGTAGAGAGCGTTGCAGTAGTCTAGTCTCGAAGTGACCGTCGTTTGGATCACTGTGGCCAGGTCATCGCAGTCAAGATAGGGGACCAACTACCGTGCCAACCGAAGATGGTAAAAGGCTGACTTGACAGTGGCTGCCACCTGGGTCTCCATTGTTAATGAGGAGTCCAGGAGCACGCCCAAACCCCTCACCCCAGACGCCGGCACCAAAGGTGCCCCGTCAAAGGTCGGGAGAGGGAGCCCCGACCCCGTACCGGCCCAACTCAGGCCCAGGACCTCCGTCTTCGCCAGATTTAGTTTCAATCGGCTCCGCCAGAGCCAACCAGCCACAGCTTCTAATGCCCGATGAAGGTCATCGAGACTCGAGTCCGACCGGCCACCCAGCATCAGATAGAGCTGGGTGTCATCTGCATATTGATGACACCCAAGCCCATAACTCCGGGCAATCTGGGCAAGGGGGCGCATATAGATATTAAATAGCATCGGGGACTGCACTGCTCCCTGAGGCACCCCACATTCAAGGAGATACCTATGGGATTGTCGGTCCCCGACGGCCATCCTTTGTCCCCGACCCTGGAGGAAAGAGGCAAACCATTGAAGAGCAAGCCCCCGAATCCCCACGTCGGCGAGGCGATGGGTCAGCAGCTGATAGTTGACCATATCGAACGCGGCCGACAGATCTAACAACAGCAATGCCGCCACACCGCCTTGATCCAGAGGCCTTCGGAGATTGTCAGTCAGGGCGACCAAGGCCGTCTCAGCCCCATGACCAGGGCAGAAACCCCTGTAGAAGTCTGCTTGCTTCTCTGGTGTCCAGTGAACCATGTTTGGTTGGTCTTTCCACATGCAATCCAAGAGGAGGGCTGTTTGGGTGGCAGAGTGGTGGATTAACTGTCTGTAATATCCCAACAGACCCAGGAACCTCCGTACCTGTTGCTTAGACTGGGGCAAGGGTAACTCTCCAGTGAGGTAACCTTTTTGGGGAGAGTATGCACCTGGCCATCTCCCATAACAAAGCCTAAATACCACAGGTCCCAGAACCCTACACAGCTCTTGGCTGAGTTGGCCTCAAGCCCTGCTTGTTCCAGGGCTTTTAGGACTGTCTCCAAGTGCTGTAGTTGGGATTCCAGTCAGGGCTGAGATAATAACGCCATCAATATATCCAGTCACAAAGGTGTGGTACCCTGCCAGGACCTTGTCCACCAACTGCTAGGATGTTGCTGCCACCCCATGCAGTCTGAATGGCATCTTCCACCACCAGACACTTATATTTGTAAGTGATATGTTTCCCTCAAGTGGTTAAGATGCTGAACTGCAGGCTGTGGAAGGTCGGTAGTTCAGCAGTTTGAGACCTGAGTGTGCCGCATGACGGAGTGAGCTCCCGTCTCTAGTTCCAGCTCCTGCCAACCTAGCAGTTCAAAAGCAAGAAATTGCAAGTAGATAAATAGGTACCACTTCAGTGGGAAGGTAACAGAGTTCCGTGTGCCTTGGTGTTTAGTCATGCCGGCCACATGACCACGGAAATGTCTTCGGACAGTGCTGGCTCTTCGGCTTTGAAACGGAGATGAGCACTGCAACCCTAGAGTCGGATTCAACTGGCTTTCGAGCAAGAGAACCTTTACCTTTTACCTTCCCTCAGAATGTGCTTTCCACAGATATGAAGTAGATACATGAAAAGGGTAAAGATGGGTTTTTCTACTTAAAATAGACAGTGATGAACCCATACCTTCTTTTTTTGAAACCAAGGAAGGAAAATGTTTATGAGTGAAAGAAACAAAATTGACAGTTTGCAAGGTAGCTGTAGTTTTTAAGTAAAGAAATGGGATTTTTCTACCCACTAGATTAAACTATCCCAAATAGACATCCAGGATCAGAGCCTCTTCCTCTGTACAAGAGTCTTCTTGTCAACCCTGCATCCACACACCACTAGAGAGAGAGAAGGCACAGATTACACGCTAGAGGTTGTTTTTAAAATTCAGAATACAGATCCTCATATTTGTAATCCCAAACAGATTTACTTGGGAGTAAGTGCCACTAATGTCAACACGGTTCACATAAAAATAAGGATATTTAAGATTGAACACTGTAAAGAATAATAAAATAGTGTAGGTTACTGAAGGAAATGAATTACTTTGAAAAGGGCAGGAAAATATAGCAATCATACAAAGGAGTAAAGTCAGAAACTGCACTGGAAATTATGCTATATGGTAGTTGATGCTACCTCCAAATTGTATACCAGCTCACCTTGGTAAAAAGCACATATATTTTGAGACCGTGTATGTACTTGAGTACAGAACAGAACATGAGTGCTTTGCACATGTATTTAGATTTGGTTCTTACTTGTCTTTGAAAATGCAAGTAGGCAGCAGTCACAGTTGTGGGGGAGATGAACACATATTTTCGTAATGTCAGAATGATCTATGTCACATACAAAATGCATCTCTTGCTAAGCTTCCAGGACCATCTTCCAATTCACACATCTCATACTGGTGCATGTATTGGGTCATTGTGGTTGTAGATTTGGCACCTCTGGCCATTTCTCCCTGCTTCTGAGTACACGTTTCAGCAAAATATGTGTTTCAGCAAATAGGAATGCCAACTTCCTGGTGCTGTTTACTCCACTGTTCTCTGCTCAGTCAGTCATAAGACTTGCCATTATGTACATATAGTTTTGGCTTGCATGGAGGGCAGAATACAAGTTCAATAAAATAAATAAATAAAATAAAATGAATCACCCTCCTTCCAGTGGATTGTTGAAGCAGTGGCGGTGGCTGAGCGATGGCTGAGCGGAGGCGGCAAGCAACGAGGGCGATCCGGCGAACATGGTGGCAGCCCAGCGGCGGAGCGGTGAACGATCCAGGTGGAGATTGGTCCAGGAGGTGCGGCGACGTGACGGCGTACGTGGTCGGAACCAATGGGATGGAGACCAGCTGCTGTAGCTGTCGCAGAGTCGCGCGCCATGGGAGCTTCTCCAGAAGGGGCCGCTGTGGAAGAGGATCCCCGCTGAGACGCCGTCGCCGTGAAACAAGAAAGAACCGCCATTGAATGGAAAAAGAAGAAGACCGGAGAAAGCAACAACAAAGAAAAATCCCTGCTGTTCGGGTGCCTGGTAGGCATTCACCCTCCCCTTGCATTGCTGGCCCTAGTTAGGATGTTTAAAGGTCTCTGTAAACCGCTCCGAGCCTTCAGGAAGGAGCGGTATATAAATGGAAAGTGTGAAATGGAAAGTGTATCTTGTTTTGTATGCTATATTTTGTTTCCTATAAGCCACCTTATAACACACAGTTTCCAGCATGAGCTTATGTTTTTTATTAATACTGCTTATTTTCAATATTTCCACATGGATTTATTGGGGGGGGGAACTAACAATATTTTCATGTTTGTTCATATGCAGTTAACTGCTTGCTACTCAATTGTTCTGGAAGCATAAAGAAATTAAGTGCCTCCAAGTTCAGGGCTAGGCACTGTTCTCCAGAAGTGGTTTACAGGAGATTAACAGTGAAATCCTATGCAGGGTTACTCCAGTCTAAACCCATTGATCTCAACAGGCTTCGACTGGCATAGCTCTACACAGGATTGCACTGCATATTTCTCAGCTGTTTGTTTTCCTTCTTTTCTCCTCATTCTCTTCTTTCTTGCCCTTCCTTGGCCTTCTCACCTTTCCTTTGATTCCCTTTTAAAAGCTCCAAGATCCATTCATTAACATATGTCAATGGGAACAAAGCCTAGGAAGAAGAAGGGAGTCAGAAATAAAAGGATTAATAGACAGGAGATGACAGGAATGAAGTACAGAAAGGGATATTGAGAACAAAGGAATAAAGTAAGCAGAAGAGAAAGGAAAAGTCAATAAAGAAAAGAAGTCAAAACCTAGAATCAACAGAAGAAATGGAGAGAATGAAGAACGAGGCCTAGATGCGGGTGGTCCATCGATATAAGAGTCAGAGATGCATTCATTCAATAAACAATGTAGCAGGACTCCCACACAATGAATCATGGGAGCAAGCCAAGAGTGGGTGTGGGGACTGAGAATAATAGAAAAAATGAGGGACAATTTGAGAGAATAAATAAAACATGAGGAAAGATTTAGAGGTTATGATAAAGAAATACACCTTGAAGTGTTTCATAGAGGTTGCAATTTATATTGGCTTTGATACAGCTTATTTTCATTTTGTTTCAGGAAACTAAACCACCCTGAAGGTCATTGCCATAATAGGTCTGTCATTATTTTGTTTATTTATTGCCATCAAGTCTCCGCTGACTTATGGCAACCTTGTAGGATTTTCCAGGCTAGAGACTTCAGAGGTGGTTTGCCATTGTCTGCGTCATGACCCTGGTATTCTTTGGAGGTCTCCCATCCAAATACTAGCCAGGGCTGACCCTGCTTAGCTTCCAAGATCTGATGAGATCAGGCTAGCCTTAGCTGAGTTTCCATAAAAATACTCAAGATAATATACCAAAAATATAAAACAATATAATATATATATAATACAATATAATATAATATAATCTCTCCTTATATATAATTGAGTTTTCGTCTCCCAACGTTCAATGCGCGCCAAAATAGGTTGGCCACATGAACTGCCACTCCGAACGTCCGCCAATCCTCTGCCTCTGTTGGGTGGCTGCGTGACTTGACTCCCGTTCACACAGCCAGCGACCCCTCTTGCGCCCTCAGTGTGGACAGAGCCACCAAAGGGGATGCATGCCTCCTTGACGGCCTGGGTAACCCGCTGAGAGCCAGAAAGGGCCCGAGTCACCGCCGCTCGCCATTTCTGCTGGCCCCCCAATGCAGACAGGTGTCCCCATACTTGCGAGGCTGTGCCTGCCCACCATCGGGAAACCCACCACCTCCCTCCCATCCCCGCCCCACTGGTGCTTCCTCCCTGCCTTGGGAAGGGGGTCGCCGGGCCTCACTGTGCTCTGCGATGCGGCTCCATTTGGTGGCAGCAGCCTGAGTGCTGGGTGGCCTGCCCCCAAGTCACTCTGCCCCACGATTTCCGTCGCCGCCACACGAGCCCCTCAATGCCCTACGATTTCTGCTGGCCCCCCAATGCAGACAGGTGTCCCCATACTCACGAGGCTGTGCCTGCCCACTGTCGGGAAACCCACCACCTCCCTCCCATCCCTGCCCCACACGGTGCTTCCTCCCTGCCTTGGGAACGGGGTCGCCGGGCCTCACTGTGCTCCGCGATGCTGCTCCATTTGGCGGCGGCAGCCTGAGTGCGGGGCAGCCTGCCCCCAAGTCACTCTGTCCCATGATTTCTGCCGCCGCCACATGAGCCGGAGGTGCTTGGGTGCGGGGATGGGTCACCCTGGTGAGCAGCGGCGCGGGCCCTTCGAGAGAGGTGGCTGTTCCCTCTGTGTGTTTGGTGCTCTGGGGACAGGTCGGAAGACCAAACCCAGGGACTGGAAGCCTGCAGGGAAGGCTGAGAGGGGCGAGGGAGAGGACGCGGGCGCCAAGGATGAGGACGAGCCCATGGCAGTGGTGGCGAGGGAGGCCATGGCTGCAGCCCCATCGCCTCCTTCCTCTTCCCCCTCCCCTCCTGCTCCCATGGATGCCAGCCCCCTCCCCTCGGAGGCGCCCGCTCAGGTGTGCCACGGTGTCTGCCACTGGGTGGGGGGATTCCCTTGCCTGTTCGCGTTGACTCGCTCACCCTCCCCGTGGCTCCGGGGAAGCCGAGCAAGCCACTGGGGGGAGAGGTGGTTTACGCCCCTCCCCTTCCCACACGGAGCCGGCTTTCTCACCTTCCCCATGGCTGCGGGGAAGCCGAGCGAGCTCATGAGGTGACAGCCGGTTTTAGCTGCCTGCCGTGTCAGGGTCAGCTGCCTTGCCCTCCATGCACTCCGGCTGGGGTGGTGGTGGCTAACGTACGTTGCATTTGCCACTACAAAGGGCCTTCCTCCTAGTATAATATAATGCAATTTTATAGAGTGCAAGAACACATGAAGTTGCCTTAAACTGAGTTAGACTATTGGTCTGGTGAGGCCAGTATTTTATCCTCCAACCAGCACTGGATCTCCAGGATCTCAGGCAGAGAACTTTCTTATCGACTACTACCTAGGGATGCCATTCCCCAATTGGAGGTGGGGGATCCCCTGATTTTTTAGCGTCTTCCCTGCGCCGGCCAGATGGCTGGTGGGGGAAAATCCTGCCCCAAAACATGATGCGATGACATCACACAGAAGTGACATCATCACGTTGGTGTCACTGTGCAGCATTGCTGGCGTGATGACATCATTTCCGTGTGACATCATTATGTCATGTGCATGTCACGTGCTCCCTTCCCCACTCCCAGAAAGTCTCTCCCCCTCCCCTGCTGCCAGGTCGATCTGATCTGGCAACCCTGCTACTACCTGATCCTTTTAACTGGACGTTGAACGTAGGATCTTCACCATGCCAAACTCATGCTCTCCAGTTGAGTACAAGAAGCTGCCTTACACTGAGTCAGTCCTTTGATTTGCCATGATCTGTATTGTCTGCTCTGATTAATAGGAGATCTCAAAGGTCTTTCATATCACCTGCCATATGATCCTTGTTTTTTACTGGAGATGCTGAAGACTGAACCTTGGACTTTCGACATGCAAGACATACAACCTACCACTGAGTCACAGTCCCTCTCCTGGTTTATAGACGTATTCTATAATAATTACTAAGTTTGTTGTGTTTTTTAATGTACAAGCTTCACTGGACATTAGCAAGAGACTTAAAGTGTTGAGAGTGTATCTGCATATTCATATTTAAGAGCCTTCTTCACTAAGCATGCAAAGGAACTAGTTAAGGCCAAGTGTTTCACCCTTTGTTTAAAAAAAAATGCTGGGACACCTATGGATTGAAGGTTCTCAAATCACTGCCCACAGAACATTAATTGAGGTGGTTGAACATTTCTGATACATGGTGTAAGTCAATATGTAATTGCTCCCCAAGCTGCCAAGGGGATTTTGCCAAGCATTAGGTGAACTGGCAAAAATATTATGCTGTAAAAAATAGATCAGTTGCAGGCACTTAAATGTGTGACTGAGATTTTAAAGCCACAGTAGACATTTTGGGAGAGCAGGGGTGGGAATACAGCAATTCAAATATAGCTGGTACATCTGTCTGTGAACTATTTTTTGCCAACAGCTGTAAATGTTTGAAATTATGAGAACTTTTTTATTTTTTGCAAGACAGAAATGTATTTATATATAACCAACAAACCTCTATAAAAGAGCTACCTCATTTCCCCCTAAAAGATATTTAAAAGATAAAATAGCTGGTAATTTGCTTTATTTCTCCCCAACACTGCCATCAAAATTGCGTTTGAAAGTTGCACAAAGCCTGGTAGGCTTGAAAATTATTATTTCATCTTTCCTTGAGTGGGTCTGGCTCCTTTTTAACCCCTGAAAACAGAGGTTATATAATAGGAATTATCGCAGAATGTAAAACTATTGGCCTCCCCGTTCTTTCTGTTTAATATCACAGATTTGAATGTTACATCTTATTTTGCCACATAATTTAATTTGACAGCTAGAGCAGCAAATACGCTGTACTTTAAAGTGTAGGCACTATTCTATTCTGGTTATGTGCAATGTTGTCAGGCTTTCCAATCAAACATTCAACAATGTTCGTTTATAAGTTTCTGTTTATTGAAGTTAGTACTGGAGATACCATGAACTCTCGTGTCAGAAATGACGGGTACCAAAATGGTGGTTACAATTATACCCCCTTCAAACCAGACCCCCTGATGTGTTAAACCCAATAAGCAAGTACCTGCGAGCGTGGGCTAAAAGCAGCAGTTATGTTCCCAGCGAGAAAAGCATTCTAGGCAGAGGCAGCCCTCCAAGGGCACTAGGCAGATAACATAGACAGCAGAGATGCTGGGGCTGAGTGGTGAGAGTGAGAAGATGAGGAGGCCCAGCACCCACTCCAGATTCCATTACATGGCAGCAGTAGCTGACATCCTGCCCTCCCCAGACTCCTCCCCCCGCCTTCCCCAGAAAAGTGGAGTGAAAGTCTCGAAGGAGCCGAGGGGCGTTGACATCCGAGGCCTCCACCCATTCACGATGTTCCGGGCCAAACTCAGTCCACTCCACCAGATAAAAGAGGTGGCTCCGCCTCATTTTCGAATCGAAAATACGAGAGATTTCATAATGCTGATCGCCATTCACCATCGGGGGGGGGGGAGCGTTGCAGTCACCAGACGTTGGGCCCTGGATCCCTTTTCAAGAGACTGACATGAAAAACAGAATGCAAATGTTTAAGGGTTTTAGGGAGGGCCAGTTCAACAGTCACCTCATTGATTTTCTGAGTAACCTTAAATGGGCCCACATACTTCCACCCCAACTTGCGACTCGGTTGCAACCCTTTAATATTCTTGGTGGAAACATACACAGAGTCCCCTGGTTGACAAAAATATGTAATCTCTCCTTAAAATCAGCCTCCATTCCTGAGGACTGGAAGGTAGCTAATGTCACTCCCATCTTTAAAAAGGGTTCCAGAGGAGATCCGGGAAATTACAGGCCTGTCAGTCTGACGTCGATACCGGGTAAATTGGTGGAAACCATTATTAAGGAAAGAATTAGTAGGCACATAGATGAACAAAACCTATTGAGGCAGACTCAACATGGGTTCTGTAAGGGAAGATCTTGTCTCACTAACCTGTTAATGTTCTTTGAGGGGGTGAACAAACATGTGGACAAGGGGGATCCAATAGATATTGTTTACCTTGACTTCCAGAAAGCTTTTGATAAAGTTCCTCATCAAAGGCTCCTAAGCAAGCTCAAAAATCATGGGATAAAAGGACAAGTCCTTTTATGGATCAAAAACTGGCTAATTAATAGAAAACAGAGAGTGAGTATAAATGGGCAGTTCTCCCAGTGGAGGGGTGTAAGCAGTGGGGTACCACAGGGATCAGTACTTGGTCCACTGCTTTTTAACTTGTTCATTAATGATTTGGAGTTGGGAGTAAGCAGTGAAGTGGCTAAATTTGCGGATGATACGAAGTTGTTCAGGGTGGTGAAAACCAGTGAGGATTGTGAGGCACTCCAAAGGGATCTGTCAAAGTTGGGCGAGTGGGCGTCAACATGGCAAATGGGGTTCAATGTGGCCAAGTGCAAGGTGATGCACATTGGAGCCAAAAATCCTAAATATAAATACACGTTGATGGGGTCTGAACTGGCAGAGACTGATCAAGAGAGAGATCTTGGAGTTGTAGTAGATAACTCACTGAAAATGTCGAGACAGTGTGTGACTGCAATAAAGAAGGCCAATGCTATGCTGGGGATTATTAGGAAGGGTATTGTAAACAGATCAGCCAATATCATAATGCCGCTATATAAATCAATGGTGCGACCTCATCTGGAATACTGTGTGCAATTCTGGTCACCACACCTTAAAAAGGATATTATAGCTTTGGAAAAAGTGCAGAAAAGAGCAACTCGAATGATAAAAGGGTTGGAACACTTTCCCTATGAGGAACGGTTAAGGCGCTTAGGGCTCTTTAGCTTGGAGAAACGACGACTGAGGGGTGACATGATTGAGGTTTATAAGATTATGCATGGGAAAGAGCAGGTAGAGAAAGAGGTACTTTTCTCCCTTTCTCACAATACAAGAACCCGTGGGCACTCCATGAAATTGCTGAGCGGTCGGGTTAGAACGGATAAAAGGAAGTACTTCTTCACCCAAAGAGTGATTAACACTTGGAATTCACTGCCACAGGAAGTGGTGGCAGCTACAAGCATGGACGGCTTCAAAAGGGAATTAGATAAGCATATGGAGCAGAGGTCCATCAGTGGCTATTAGCCACAAGGTATAGATAGGGACTCTGGGGCAAGTGATGCTCTGTCATCTTGGTGCTTAGGGGGGGGGGGTCAACAGTGGGAGGGCTTCTAATGTCCTGGCCCCACTGGTGGACCTCCTGATGGCACTGGTATTTCTGGCCACTGTGGGATACAGAGTGTTGGACTGGATGGGCCTTTGGCCTGATCCAACATTGGCATCTCTTATGTTCTTATGTTCTTAACATCCCACCCCATAGTCCATTTCTTGTCGGCCTGTATCTGATAAGCTGCCTTGGCTGCTTCCAGAGACTTCTCCATCAGGGGCCAAGCCTTATGGAGATTTGTACACCAGTCAGCCCCCTCCCCCCCCGCAAGTCATGATCCGTCAAAAAAGGGCCCTCCCTCATAGCCATAAACCACCATAAACGGGGAGACCCCCATGGAAGAGGACACGGCGTTGTTGTATCAGTACTCTGTGAAAGGCAAGAGCTCTACCCAGTCATCCTGCTGGTAGTTGGTGAAGCAGCGCAAAAATTGTTCCAAGTTTGATTCACCCGTTCCGTTTGCCCATCCATCTTGGGGTGATAAGCACTACTCAGAGCCCGATCCATCCCCAGGGCTTTCATTAGTTCCCCCCAGAACGTGGCTATGAATTGGGAGCCGTGGTCTGAGATCACTTCATGGGGGGGTTGTGCAACCGCACAATGTGTTGGACAAATGCCTTGGCCAACAAACGTGCAGTTGGGAGGCTGGTGAATGGGACAAAATGTGCATGTTTGGAGAACAGATCAACCACCACCCATATTACCATCTTAACCCTGCTCGGGGGGAGGTCCATGATGGTCCATCGATACAACCTCCCATGTTTTAACAGCCCCGGCGGTTTCCCAGGCCGGGGTTTACACATCAGGCATATTTGAGATGACTGAACGAACAAGGAGATGTCTTTGTGCATGCCCGGCCACCAGAACTGCCGCTGTGCCAAGTGTAGAGTCTTAACAAAACCAAAGTGGCCAGCCAGCTTTGCCCCATGGGTCACGGCCATCACCTCCCCCCAGAGGGATGAAGGCACAAACAGTCTATGCCTGTTATACCAGCACCCGTTATCTCTCTGTTCCACAGAACTCTCTGACTCCACCTCCCTCTGATCGGTTTCCGAAAATGCTAATGCAAACTTCAATTTCCAGTCTGCCCTGGGCTCCTCCTTCTGGGCCGCCTGCCGGTGGGTCACAACACCTCCGCCCAATTAAGCGGGGGTGAACATTGAGTCAATGACATGTTCCCGCTGGCTGTCATGTTGGGGGAGGCACAACAGTGCGTCAGCCAAGGAATTGGATTTTCCCGGGAAATGAAGTAGGGTAAAGTTAAACTTAGAAAATAAATCGGCCCACCACAATTGTTTGCCATTCAAGTTGCGGGGAGTGCGCAGCACTTCCAAGTTTTTGTGATCTGTCCATACTTCAAAAGGAACTCTTGCCCCCTCCAACCAATGTCTCCAAGTGGAAAGTGCTAACCGAATGGCCCCTGCCTCCTTGTCCCACACAGACCAGTTACATTCTGTGGCGTTAAACTTACGAGACACGTAACCCAGTGGGTGCAAATTACCATCGGGCCCCTCCTGCAGAATGCCCCCCCCATGGCCACATCTGAGGCGTTGACCGGGACGATAAATTTTTTGTTCTCAACAGGGTGGGCAAGTACGGGTTCTGAGGTAAACAAAGCTTTTAGGTGCTCAAAAGCCTCTTGGCACTCAGAAGCCCATACAAGGTGCGCCCCCGTCTTGGCACATTCCGACCCCTTCCCTTTGGTTTTCAATAAGTCTGTTAGGGGCAAACTGACTTAAGCAAAGTTTTTGAGAAATGGCCTATGGAAAACCCACCCCGTTCCACTATATTGGTAGACCTGACCTCTGGAGAACAGGCCTACCCACCCCAGTCCACTATATTGGTAGACCTGGGCTTGGACTGTCGCCTTGTGCTGACCCTTAGAAAACATGTCAGCACTTAGGGGAGAAAAACCTCTTGCAGTCTACTTTGGGTTTTTTTTACAGGTGCATGCACACAAAAACCTATATCTTGATTAAACCTTTGTTGGGGGTTTTTTTTTAAAATAATTTTTATTAGGTTTTTGTACAATTTTAAACAATAAACAATAAAACACTATAAAATATAATCATTCAATGCAAATAAACAAACCCGGTGGTTACCTACACAAAATTAGTTTGAGGTCTCAAATTTAAAACAACAACAACTTTCGTTCAGGAAATAGCAAATACAAGAGTAACAAACAATTGACTAGGAAGGTGCCACTGGACTTGAACTTTGTTATTTTGGAGTCTGTTATTACACCTGGGTATATATCTGTATATGGTTTTTATTTCAAAATAATGCTTTAAAAATGTTTGAGTACAAAAGTCACACAGAATTTGTACTAAATACCTTTGAGCAGATATATAGCTACATGCAAAAATCTCTAAGGAACTACAACAATATTTTGTTGCTGGTTCAAAATATCATAATTTGTAAATACAACAGAATTTGCCTCGGTTTTCTCATCCCCTGCATATTCCTAACCCAATCATGTCTGTTTAATAAAACCATCATTCCTGTTTGAACTTTACTTGGTATCAAGTGCCATTTACAAAGGAAATAACAAGTGGGCTCCTGCTTATCAACAATAAATCTCTGGCCTGGGCAAAAGCCAAACATATTCTCTGACACAGGGTGGGACACTCAGAAAGTCAGAAACTGTTTATTACCACACACCAGTGTTCCCTCTAAGCTGAGTTAGTGTGAGCTAGCTCACAGTTCTTTAACCTCCGGCTCACACATTTTTCTCTTAGCTCAGGAAGGATGGCTCCAGAGCAAACTAATTTATGCAGTAGCCAAATTGCTGGCTCACAACTTTATACCAGTAGCTCATAAAGTAGAATTTTTGCTCACAAGACTCCACAGCTTAGAGGGATCATTGCCACACACTACTAAGGGGCTGCTCAGACAGAGTGGGGAACAGCTATTTAGAGTTTTGGCAGGAAAATCTGCCTCACAGTAAAACAAGCAGCAGGGGCCTGTCATCTGATATATATAAAAACCCTAGTGTGTTGACACTTTCCAGCTCTCCCATTGGCTGTGCTTGGTCCGCTCCTCTCCCGTGCCCACTGCTGGCTTGGCCACTTCCATGACAGAAAAAACTGCCAAAATGGCTGTCTTTCCTGATGAAGACGCTTCTCCTGCTGCGCTCCACTGGCTGACTACTGAGGTGAGCTACCAGCCCTCAAACCATTCTCTTATCTTCCTGCTGTGGGGCTAACTTTCCCCTCAGTGGCTGTTGCTAGGCAATCAAACTTGGTTTTGTCAGTAAAAAGGCAAAGATAGGAGGCTCTTTCCAGGCCTACTTTGGCCTTTGTGCGGAACTCATTGGGACCAGTCCCATCTCCAGGTTGGGAAATTCCTGGATATTTTGTTGTGGAGTCTACGGAAGCCAGAGCTTGGGGACGGGAGAGGCCTCAACTGAATAGAATGCCATGGAGTTTACCTCTCGAAGCATTTATTTGCTCCCGAGGAACCACTGCTGCCAATCTCCATGTGAGGGCCGGAGATCACCCAGAATTAAAACTGCTCTCCAGATGGCAGAGATCAGTTCCCCTGGAGAAAACGGCTGCTTTACAGGGTGGACTCTGTTCATTACACCCTGCTGAGGTTGCTTTCTCCTGCTTGGGTTCCCACTGCAGAGAAAGACTACTTTTCTTAGGTAGAGGCTGCAGGTGGGGGGGGGGGAATGCAAAGCTGAAGGCAGAGGGGCAGATAAAGGTTAGTTAATGGCTGGTTGGGAAGGAGATACGGTTGCCAACTCCAGGTTGGGAAATTCCTGAACATTTGAGGAGTGGAGCTTAAAGGGGGTGGGGTTTATTGAGGGGTGGGTCCTCAGACAGGTGCAATGCCACAGACTCCACCCTCCAAACCAGCCATTTTCTCCTGGAGAACCATTTTTGCCAATTTCCAGGGGAGGGCTGGAGATCACTCAGAATTACAACGGCTCTTCAGATGTCAGAGATCAGTTCCCCTGGAGAAAATGGTGGACTCCGTGTCATTATACGCTGCTGAGGTCACCACAGCAAATTGATGCTGGATGCCCATAGCCAATACCCAGAGCCTCTTTCTAGAGCTCGTTGTATTTATTTCCACAACAGGCCTTATTCTTAGTAAGATCATAATGGCAGACAAGCTGAAAAGGCTATTTCTCTTCCATAGCTGAGATGGATCTGTAATTTAGTGTAGTGTTAGACATGCTTTCCCTTTGTAAGGGGTTAACAAAGGCTCTACAGGGTTGGATGGCATCCCTTATTAAATGACAATAAATCCCAGAATGTGCCCCCAGAATCTCTTTCAATGCTCAGGTACTCTGCAGCCAAAGTTATGTCCTCAGATTGTTGTTTTAATGGAGAAAATGTTCACTATGGCTTTGAAGCTGGAAAACCCTTGTCCATGAAGGATATGACATTAGAATCAGATACCTGCTAGAGTGTTTCACTGGTTTCGGAATGGTGTCTATCCATTGAGGCACTTTTTACCCCAGAAATAAAAAGCATGATTCCCTGTTCCTTAATATGCACGGAAATTCTACCACCATTTCTATCACCGCACTATCCCAAATCTTAGCTAAAAAATGTTTCTGTGTTAACTCTTGTACTGTCCAGCTCTTGTGTTAAGATCTGCTTCTCAAGCTCTGCTCTCTGTGCCCCCATCTTCAGAGGTGAGATGGGTGACATTCCAAAGACAGTCCTTTTGCAGTGTTGGCACCTCACCTCTGGAATTCTCTCTATTGAAGGTCACTTGGCACCTACTTTAGGGATCAGGCTAAAACATTGATTTAGATCCAGGCTTTTAACTAAGAGATCCATCTTTTTTTGTTATTTTATGGTCTGCTCGAAGCCTGAGGACTGGTTTATCAGTATCATTTTATACCACTCTGTTTATTTTATGCAGCTTTCCTGTCCTGGCACGTTTTTATTTTATTTTGTTATGTCTTATTTTCATGTTTTATTAGCTTGATTTTTAATATCTTATTGGCTTGTTGGTACTGTTTTGTTGTGAGCCCGCCTCAAGCAGGTTCTGGAGAGGAGAAGGACCATGGCTCAGTGACAGAGCATTTGCTCAGCATGCTGAAGGTCCCAGGTTCAATCCCTGGCATCTCCAGTCTAAAGGATGATGTAGTAGCTGTTGAGCCCCTGGTGAGCCACTTCCAGCCTGAGTAAATGATACTGACTGTGATGGACCAATGGCCTGATTCAGTATGAGGCAGCTTCATGTGGAGAGGCAGCATATTGCCCTTGATGTGCATATGTCTACCAGATGAATAGGTGAGGCATGCACACTTACAGAGGTCATGTTTATAACCCAGTTCATATGTAATACTGCATGCCTTGTGGGGTAAAAGACTCACTCCTATGACATACCTCATATAAGGCCTACACTCTAAGGCCAGTGTAAAACAAACCTTACTATTCATAAGGGCTGGTTCATTGCCTCATGTGTTATACCAGTCCATTTGTTGGCATTGAGTGTATTCCAATCAGCCGGAGCTATGGTTTCAAAGGAACTGGGATTTACATCCGTTAGTTCAAAAGAGGAGGGGGAAAAATCATCAAGTAGCTACATCAACACAACAGCAGAAATGTAAAAGAAGAAAGAATTGCAAGGTTGGGAGGCAAAGCTGTCATTCTATCAGACATTTCACACTCTGTAGCCCTGACTGCCAACTGTTAAAACATTTTAGAATAAATAAGTGCAAACCAAACTGTAAGCTTCAAGAGCCAGGTGAAAGTTTGCTCATCAAGTCAGCACATCTTTCTCTCTGCATAGACATTGGCCTCTGCCCACAATCCTTTGCCGTGTCAATTACTTTTGAAGGTTGGGTGTGTAACGTAACAGACATTTCTAAATGTGATGGTCAGGTATCTGTTATAGTGCCTGACAACAAAGCCTTTCAAAAAGTTCAGTGGATGGTCTCCAGAGAGTTATTTTACTGAAGAGACACAGAATATGTTGCCATTTGTGGTTTGGAATGTTCTTAGCATTTCACAGAAGTCAGGAGATGCCTGCAGTCACCCAATACTACTGCTGCTGCTACTACTACTACTACTATTCCTACTCCTACTACTTCTTAAGAAATTACACTTTGAAGCAACCATTGTAATGCACCAAGCTCCAACTGTCTTTCTGCTTGGCTTTGTTCTATGTAAGGAAGCGAAATAATGGCAACAGGTGTCCTGGGGTAGTGAATTCTCTAATGAATGAAGCAAGGCAAGCCCCAGTTCTGTGAGCAGCTGCCTGGCTGTGAAATGGCCTAACAGAAGGGAAGCCAGGGAAATGGCGTCTATATCTTTGTCCACCCTCCACAGGCTGTAGGACGTTTGGGGTACACAGCAGGGAAGAGTAACAGGCTATTTTCAGATCCATAGTGGCTTCTTCATAGAGTTAAAAGCTGGTTTGGTGAGCCAATCAGCACTCCCTCAGTAAAGCTGAATCAAATAATAACCCACTACATTGGAGGACAAGGATTGTCAGCACATTTTACAGTAAAGACCTGCTCAATTATGAGTATTTTCCTCCATTGTGACCTTTTGCTGTTCCAAGGGTTGGCTCTGCCTTGTACTCCATCCCGTCAGAATTCTGGTTTTATTGGGATGTCTTATAAAAATCATTCCAGAATTTCACTGTATGCAGCTTGTGGCACTTTGTGGTGCCTCCTGCTCAGTCACATCTTTTCTTTTTTTTTACCTTCTAAGGCTGCATCCACACATTTGCTGAGTTCACTCTCACTATGCTCTGGCAATTATTTGCAACTACATTTGTGATTGACTACTGTAGTAACAATAGCACGGGGTTCAGTATGGATGCAACCTGTTATGAATACACATATGCCCTCCCAGTTATCCCGTCTCCTGACAGCTAGTTTCAAGCTATTGGACTTCATTTAAAACAACAACATCAGAACAGAAGCCAATTTTGGATCAGGCCAACAGCCCATCCAGTCCAACACTCTGTCACACAGTGGCCAGAAATACTAGTACAGGGGCATAGACTTCTGGATTTCCTGAGGGAGGGGGGCACAGGGCTGAACCTGGTCCAGACCTATACTTAGTAATCTATATTATATTATTTCAATATGAAATTTCCCAAAACTATATGCCATCAATGATTAATCACGTGGTTTTAAAATATTTTTTTCACTCATGGTATTTTGATCCCCAGTCAAAGAAAGAAGACTCTGTAAGAGAAGATGTCATGAACTCCTTAACTGAGACAATTTGAGTAAATATTTCATTTGTGTATGAAAAGAAATACTTTCTCCCTTTCTCTCTTTTCCTCACAACTTAGGCTCAGTGTGTGACTGGCCCAAGGTCATATATTGTGTTTCATGGCTAAGTGGGTTTTTGAACTCTGGGCTCCCCAATCTTAGACCAACACTCTAACAACTATATCACTCATATACTGGATACTCAGTACGAATCTCCAAATGGATCTATGAATCCAAAGAAAATACTGGCTTCTCAGGTACCCTAACTTGAAAATGTGGGAGCATTTGTTTGGTTGAAGGACAGCAGGACAGCAGAATCATCTCACTTTCTATATTTGGGGGACCAGCTATCATCTCCCCCCAGACACACACACACACACAATGTCTGAAGAGAGAAATATTCCCATCTCTTCCATTTCTTTTTTCTCTAAACAGTAAGTCCTAGGATACCAAAACGATCTTAACTTTCAACATTTGAGCCACAGGCCTCTGCTCTCCCCAACCAAGGACACATCGCTAAAGAAAGAAATATTTCTGATCTCCTCCTTTTTTGTGTGTGTCTAAAACTGCAAATCCTGTTTTGATGATCCACAGGTTGAGACTGGGGGCTTTAGGCGGAACTTCCAAAGACCACGAGGAAATAATATAGTAAGGTAGTGGAGGGGTGGTCCTGTGTGGCAAATAAATGTCCCAAAGTCCCAGAGAAAGGAAAACAGAGTTGGTAGCTCTGTGCATGTGGAGAGGATGAGCCTGCACAGTTTTGCTGACGGAACAATGATAGTTATAGGAGCCAGTACAAAAGAATTTGAAAGAAATAAGGTCCAGGAAGTCAGAATGAGTCTAGATGAGAATCTATTATTTCCTGGTTCTGACTGAGTTTAAGGGGTGGAGAACTTCCCAGAAAAGTGACAACAGCAGATTACATCCAGGCAGGGTGGGAAAAAGAGCTGGCAGGGTAGAAGCTTTTCTGACTGGGAAATACAAGAAAGCCTGACAGCCCAGAGGGGGCATTGACTCCTCTGGGATATCCCATGGGGCTTGAGCTCCACTGCACACCATAGTTTGTGCTCCTGTCTGCTTCTCTTGCTCCTGCTGAGCTCAGGAAAGGAGACTCAAGCATACACTGGCTTTTAGTCTAATTTCTGCAAAAGCAATGGGGGATTTCATTGTTCACAGTTCCTGTGTGTTCCATGTCTGGAATCTGTGGCTGCCATGACAACTGTAGGGCTGCCCCAGAATGTTTCTGGCCCTTCCCATTCAGCTGGTCATAGTGACAAATGGATCCTGGAGCCAGTGAAAGCCATCTCAGGATGGTGGAGCCTGTTTTGTCCCATCAGGAAGTGATTGTTGCCTGGATTCACACACATCCTCCCCTCGTCCAGCTCACTTCCGCCACCTGCAGGCTGCCACAGCCACCTCCTCCTCATGTCCCTCTTCCTGGCAGCCCCATTTGGGCTGGCAATCCAAAATGCTGTTCAAAATCCAGTGGTTTTGTTTTTGTTAAACCTGTTCATGCATCTCCAGACTTAGCTATTAACTTTAGGGGAATTACCCTAAAAATTATTATTTTTTCAAGACAGTTTTTTCTACAAATCAGGCAATTCCCCCTGTGTCTGATAAATTCTTAATGGCAGCTGTGGCTGACTCCACTGCACAGAGTTGACTGTTAAAATTTTAAAATTTAACTATAATTTTATTTTTAATTCACTGTCAGTCACTTTGGGTCCATGATACCCATGTGAAAAAGCAGCATTCTTAAATAAATAATACAATATTAACATAGAAAAGGAGAAAGATGCAGATGAAATGAAAGGTAGAAAGCAGCATCAAATTATGCAGGTGCAGCTGTCAAAAATTCAGAAATGAAAATGCAACAATGGAAGAGACCCATTGGAACACTTCCATCTAGAAAACAAGACTAAGCAATTTGGAACCCCAAAAGCTGAGGAGAAATTTCAAAGCATCCCTAATAAATAAGGATTGAATGGATTTGTTTTGACCTCTGATTAAGAGCTATGTGAAGCAATGTATGAATAATCCATTTCACTCTTTTTGGCTTGTCCTCATATGAAACATTTAGCACTGCCAATAGTGAGTTCAGACATTGTGGGAGCAGCACATAGGTTGAGACAAATCTGTTTGCCTTAGATCTTCATTTGCATCAGAAACAAATAGCATTGTGTGCTTTATGCAGGGGTCTTTTGGGGCCGGAGCACGCCGGAGCATTGCTCTGGGAGCCCAGGCACCAGAGGCGGTGGCAGCAAGCCCCGCCCCCAGCTCCCCGTGCTGCGGCCCCCTGCTGCCTCCCCGGGCCAGCACTGGAGCGCTGTGGCCCTGGGAGGCCAGAGGAGCCCCCCCACTGCCTCCCAGGGCCAGCGCCAGAGCTCTGTGGCCTGTGGGAGGCCAGAGGAGCCCCCCCGCCTCCCAGGGCCAGCATCGAAGCGCTGCAGCCTTGGGAGGCCAGAAGAGGTCCCCCCCGCCGCCTCCCAGGGCCAGCACCGGAAAGCTGCGGCCATGGGAGGCCAGAAGAGCCCCCCCCCCGCTGCCTCCT
>NW_015161418.1:382764-410902 GCF_001447785.1 Gekko japonicus | reverse complement strand
AGACCCCTGGCTTTAAGGATAATGAAATCTATATGTTTCCATGAAGAACTTCTTAGGCAGCAAACAACTGTCCTGTTTGTGGAGGCTAGCTTTTCTTTTCCTGAGATGACAATTTCAACCCTGTATGGGGCAGGATGCCATTAGGGCTGGCTGGTTGCCTGGCTGTACACAGACAGGCTAACCTTATACATTTTTCTCCTTAAACAGTGCTGGTTGAAAGTGCTGTCAAGTTGCAGCCAATTTATGGTGATCCTGTAGGGTTTTTATGGTAAGAGACATTCAGAGGTGGTTTGCCATTCCCTGCCTCAAACTCCCTTACTGGTCTTCCATCCCATCCTACTTAGCTTCTGAGATCTGACATGACCAGGCCACCCTGGGCTATCCTTAAATAGGATTCCTTTAAGAACCTGCATGGTGTAGTGGTCAGAGGGCCAGATTAGGACCTGGGAGCCCAGGTTCAGAGTCCTGCTTGCCATGAGGCTCAGGGGATCCACTCTCACCCTAACTGACCTCATAGGATTGTTGTTATGAGGATAAAATGGAGGAAGGGAGAAGAGATCGTAATAAGCTTCTTTGAGTCCCTATTAGGAAGAAAACTGAGGAACAGATATCTAAATCAATCAATAAATTGTTGCTCCACAAAACTGAAACCCCAAAGCTATGTAACTTTCTGACCCCACTGTGGTAATGATGGATAGAACAGAAGATACAAGTGAAAATTGCTCATTCTGAGGAACCATCTGTATTGGGGAAAATTCTGTGCTTGTGGAAGGGGGTTGTGTGCAAGCTCCTAATCATACAAGGCTGGTGTCAGGGGGCAGGAGGACCCACCATGACACATCACTATACATCATCACCACATACTCCCTTTTGTGGACATATGATTGCCATCTCTGGCTTGGGGAATTCCTGGAAGGTTGGGGGTGGAGCCTGGGGAAAGCAGAGCGTATGCTGCTGCCATCTGCGACGGCAGCAGTGTACAGAACCTCCACTGCCTCCCTCTGCCAATGCCGTAGCTTGAAGGCTACACAGTTGTTTGCCTTCTCACCCAAGCAAGTGGCTATGGTATCTGGAAGCCACCACCCCTGCTTTATACAACTCACCCTGCTCCTCTTCTTCTGGGGTAGCAGCAGTAGCCACTCCCACTCCCAAGGGCACACCCCAAGTTAGGTTCCACTATGCACCCTGGCTACACATGCACCCTGGCTACACATGCTCCCTGGCTACACATGCAAGCACAAATGTGGGATGTTCAGGATGCATGCTCTGCCCTTCCCTATGGTTCTGCCCCATCCATTGTGACATCAGTCTACAGGGACATTCTAAAGGTAATCACTAAATGATGCTCAACCAAAAGAAAATGTTGAACTCAGTGCAAGAAAAAGCTCCAGAAACAGAAGTTTAATTGAGTACTTCAGTGCTCTTGGAGTGAATAGGACTTAAGAAAAATTATGATTAATGGCCAACCCCAAAAAAGAACTCTTTTTATAAATGTACTTATTATTTTTATTCCTTATTCTGCCATCTAGTGGTTATCTTTTGCTATCTTCACAGCTATTATAAGCAACATCAGGCAAATTTCGTAAATGCTGTTACTTAGTGGCAGAAAGTTCCAAAAGTAAGTTAAGAGGAATTATTGTTGAAGGGAAAATATATGTCATCATAATACCCCAGTAATTCAAGTGATTGAATGCAACAGTCTGCCCTTCTGCATCTGAGTAAAATCATCTACGGATTAGCCGTATTCTCTTTGCTGCACTCATGATATTTCTATACCAGTAAAAAGTAGATCTCGTGGCGCCAGAACCAGTGTTTGGACTGGGCATCACTGTATGCAGGGGTCTTGTTGTAGAAAAAGAGCTGCCGGAGCTCATTAGCATAACTCATTAGCATAACTTATTTGCATATGCCACGCCCCCTGACATCACTGGAAGTGACAGAAGGCCACACCCCCTGACATCACCGGAAGTGTGTCAGAAGGCCCGGCTACTTACCCTCCTGCTTCATCCTCATTCCCAAACGGAATGAGGATCGAAGCAGAGGGCGGGGTAAAGAAGGGGGCGGGTCTTCACCACGTGACCGCCCCGCCCCCTAGAGGTTCTCTTCCGGAGCTCCGTACCTGAGAGCTCCCCCCCGACTAGAGCCCTGACTGTATGTCATCTTGCAGGGGACAGTCTCCAGAGCGTGGGGATGTTTCAGTTGGGGTGGTCCAAAGATTGTTTTGGGGTGCAGCCAGGCCCCACTGTCTGCCTGTGTGACTTCCCTGGGGGCACCTCACTTTGAAGCAGCTGGCACAAGAATCGCACTTTGGACCAGGACACAGCCTATGTCCCTTTGAAGGGGAGAGTCTGCTGAACATGGAGGTATATGACACGTGGTGGTCCAAACCTGGTCCAAAGTGGCCACCACCCACTTTTTTCCTGTGAGTAGCCCTTGAGATTTTGTTCCAATTTATCTTAAGAACTGTACTTTGCACATGAAAGTTTATACTCAGAATAAAACTTGGTTGGTCTTAAAGGTGCCACTGGACCCAAACTTTGTTCTGCTGCTTCAGACCAACAGCAAATTTCCTTCTGTTACTGAGCTGTCTCTGAAGCACTATGGTCATTTCAAACAGTGCCATCTTTTTCTCCTGGCCTTCCCGCCCCCCACCCCCCGCACAATCTTCCTCAGAGGTTTTTTTAAAAAACATAATTTGAGCACTATAGCACTAAACTGTTGGAATACAAGTTATAGAGTTAACTGTTGTTTGTTAGCTAGCAGGATGTTACGCTGTCTAATGTAGTCAACACGGAAGTTTGTGGGAGTTGTTTACTCTAATGAAGTGACCTGTAACCTCTGTATTGGTCAGCCAGCATCTTGTGTGTAGGAATGCTTTGATCTTGTATGCATGTATTCACAAGCTTTATGGCTCTTTGTCTGAAGCAAGAAGAAACACAGAGAAAGAGTCAGAGAGAGAGAACCATCTTAGCAATGTAGCTGATAGGATGTGTTGGAATGTAGTAAGTCAACCTACAAATATGTAGTCTTTAATTTCTTTTATCCAAAGCACCATTCCCTTGTTTTTATCTAGTTACGATATGTTTCTTTTAAAACTCAAACCCAAAAAGGCAGACCTCCCAGTAGCCAAACTCCAAAGAAAACAAAACTGGGGCCAATATCGGTCCAATAATACACACTAGAACATCAGTTATGTATGCTAAATACAACTACTTTATACTTGATAATAGTATCTAAGTATACAAAATTTTCACAAGTTATACAATCAAGCCATACAATATCTTAATGTGTTACAATAACATGATAATACAACAAAATGACAATTGCTGCCAGCAGCCAGAAGATATCAGTGGAATTCCAAAACAGTTGCTGTTGGCAGTCAAAAGAATATAAGGCTTATAAAGCTTAGAGCTAATAAAGCTTAACAAAGCAGCCGGCTTGTACTTGGTTTCGTCTCTTGACTTCCTCAGAAGCAGCTTAACTGCAAGACAGAATCCGTAACAATCCATAACAATACATTCATACATTATTGAAATATGACACTTAACACAGTTGACAAACCCACAATAAAGGTTAAGATTGAAATATACTACCTGGTGTTGTATACAAGTTTTCTTTATGTTGTAATGTTATTTTCTTGATTTCTAAAGACTCTTCTCAAGAGTTGCTACATTTAATATAGGGACTAGCCCTTATTTCCTACAAAACAGAGGTATTGGAATTTAATCCAGTTATTTATTTAATTGTATTATATTAAGTTAAAGCAATCCTACTTGCTACCTACCTTAGATACAACACCAGGTAGTATATCTCAATCTTAACCTTTATTGTGGGTTTGTCAACTGTGTTAAGTGTCATATTTTAATAATGTATGAATGTATTGTTATGTATTGTTATGGATTCTGTCTTGCAGTTAAGCTGCTTCTGAGGAAGTCAAGAGACGAAACCAAGTACAAGCCGGCTGCTTTGTTAAGCTTTATTAGCTCTAAGCTTTATAAGCCTTATATTCTTTTGACTGCCAACAGCAACTGTTTTGGAATTCCACTGATATCTTCTGGCTGCTGGCAGCAATTGTCATTTTGTTGTATTATCATGTTATTGTAACACATTAAGATATTGTATGGCTTGATTGTATAACTTGTGAAAATTTTGTATACTTAGATACTATTATCAAGTATAAAGTAGTTGTATTAAGCATACATAACTGATGTTCTAGTGTGTATTATTGGACTGATATTGGCCCCAGTTTTGTTTTCTTTTAAAACTCAAGCACGGTGTGGCACTTGTGTTTAGAATTCATCCATTGATTTAAAACAGAATCCCAACAGCGCTAAACCAATATAGCACTTCAGTGCTATGGCAGCACCATTGAGATGCCTTGACTCCACTAACTCCATTAACTCAATGGAGTGAAGGCATTTCAATGATGCCACTATAGCACTGAAGTGCTATATTGGTTTAGCACTATAGCGATCAACTTAGAATGTTCCAAAAAAAATTCTGTGGAAGATCATGCAGCAAAAAAGGGCGGGGGGGGGGGGGGAAGCGGCATTGTAGGAAGCGCCATGGACATTTTAAACAGCACACCACAGTGATTCAGAAGTGCAGTGAAGGGGTAGAAAACAGAAGAAAGCAGTTTCCGTCAAAAGCAGTTCAACCACATTCTGCTAACCTAACGCAAGTGGGTTTGTATGAACAGGTAAATAAATTCAACTAGCAGCTGGTTACTAAAATGGGTCTGTCTGACATGACAGGAAAAAATCCATGAGCAACCAGTTACTAAAACAGAATAGGAAGGCAGTTTGAAAATGGCCATCATCATCCCATGCGGTTGCTCTGAAGAAACAAATATAGAATACTTACAGAACAGAGCTTAGAGTAAGAGATCATTGAGAGATAAAACAGAAATGCACCACTTTAAGGGAGGATTTCCCCTTCAAATTCACTCAGAAGGATTTCTCCTTCAAACCACTCCCCACCCCAAAGATCACCAACACTGATTGTGTAGGCCTCGTGTGGGATGCTGAGAGGAGCTTGGCTGTCTGTCTGGTGTACTGACTGCCTAGCGCACCAGCGGACAGTCTGCTGAGCCTATCGGAGACTGCAGCTGATTGGGCCTTGACGTTTCCAAGCTTCAGACCTGGTGTCTTCTAGGGCAGCACAGAGGCTCACCCAATGTGTATCAGGTCCCACACATCCAGCAGGCCACATGCTGGATTTGATCTTTGGGGTGGGGATAGATGTACATCTGACTTCAAAGGAAGAAGTGCCATGGTCAGATCATATGGTTTTGAAGGACGGCTGGGTGTTCCTGCCCCCCCCCCCCGGTCTAGGTGGCAAGCTAATTTATGCTCACCCACAGAGACTATTGGATCCTATTGGATTCCAGAATGCTCTGTGGGATCTGATGCCTTCTGGCACCTCATTAGATGAGCTGGTAGAGGACTGGAATTCCTGTCTGTTAAGTTGCTCACTTAACAAAGCAGTCGGAGAGTGATTCAGCAAGAACACAACTTTATTCTTCAACTCGAACACAACTCCAACACGGATCAACATCTGATAGCCAGAACAGCTTTTGCATTGCAGCTGTCCTGCTTTTAAACATTCCCGGCTAATGTAGCCACACCCACTGTACAAATACCAACCAATAAGGTTGTTCACATAAGGACCAATCACGGATGTTCCCGCTCAGGGAGCTTGCTTGAAAGTGATTGGTTAGGTGCTTCCTGGGCTAGTAACACGATTGGATGGATTTGGATCCTAGCCCAGGACGAAGCTTTACATTACACTTCAATTAGATGTTTCATAACATATCATGCATTCAAGGCAGCTTTGAATACACTACACCATCTCTCTGAAGCTATCAATGAGGTAGCTCCTTGGTGCCCTCTGCGCTTTCATGGTAGATCATTCCCCTGGTATACTACAGAACTTAGGGGAATGAAATGAGAACTCAGACGACTTGAGCGAGTTTGGCGATGGGTTTGTGATGAAGCTACAAGAGCATCTTATGGGATGTTTATGAAACCTTATGAGATGGCAGTGGAGGTGGCGAAGAAGGAATTCTTCTCTGCCTCCATTTCCTCCGCTAGCTCTTGTCTGGCACAATTATTTAGGGTGATTCAGTCTTTGACATCCCTTATGAAGGGAAATCAAGAGTAGGAATCTGACCATTAGCTGTGAGGTATTTGTGAGATTTTTTGTAAATAAACTCTCGATACTCCAGCCTGCCAATATTGATACAGTAAGTCAACTGGAGGCCCCTTGGCCACCTTTGGACTTAGTTTTCAACACCTTCAACCTGCTTTCTTCCACTGATGTTGATAGGATCCTGGGTGCTGTCAGAACAGCCACATGCCTCCTTGATCAGTGCCTGTTGGATGTTACAAGTTAAAACACTTCCATTTCAGTATTTACTGGGTTAATACTGTTTGCTAAATCACATGTTTGTTTGTAACCAATAAGTTTAGAGAGCTAGTAAGCCCGGCAACTTCAGATCTAGTTTGTTGTTCTGATTGGAGACTAGAGTGGCTAGTATTAGCATTTTATGGCTCTTTGTCCTGAGCAAGAAGAAGTTAGTCTCCATTAGGCCTCTGCCATGTTCTGTCTAGCTGTAAGGATGTAGAAATATAGCTCTTTGTTATTTTGCATACCGTATACCTTTTCCCCATGCTAGGTTGTAGTAAACTTTTATATTTAAAACACACCATGGACTCTAATACTCTGCTGAATGCTGATTACTCTGCTGATTAACTTTAGAAATTAATATCAATAACCCAACAGTGCCCCTCATGGCTGGTAATGGCTAGTGATGAGAGGATATGGGGCCTGCAGAGGGTCTTGAGGTTGTGGTTGTGCTGCTCTTTAAAAGGTCAACTTTGGATCCTTCTGATCCTGCCAATTCTCACCCCGTTTTGAATTTGTCATTTCTGGACAAGATAATTGAGAGAGTGGTAGCTGAACAGTTCCAGGGTTTCCTGGTGGACACATCAGCATTCAATCCATTCCAATCTGGCTTCCGCCCTGGTCATGG
Organism: Gekko japonicus; assembly: GCF_001447785.1. Lineage (NCBI taxonomy): Eukaryota > Metazoa > Chordata > Lepidosauria > Squamata > Gekkonidae > Gekko > Gekko japonicus. The sequence goes on along the minus strand of NW_015161418.1, from coordinate 403,869 downwards.
GACGAAGATAGTGTTGGTCGCTTTGACAGATGATCTCCGCAAGCAGCTGGATTGAGGTGGGTCAGCACTGCTATTATTACTAGATCTAACAGCAGCATTCAACATGACCGATTATGACCTTTTGACCAACATCACCGACATAGGAGTACAGGGGCTGGCTTTACAATGGCTTACCTCATTCCTCCAAGGTCGGGGACAGAGGGTTGCACTGGGGAGAAATGTGTCCTCCAAATACCCCTTAACATGCAGGGTCCCTCAGGGGGCACTTCTCTCCCTAATGTTGTTTAACATCTACATGTGTCTCTTCGTCCAGCTGGTGCAGAGTTTCAGGCTGGGGTGTCATCAATATGATGATGACACCCAGCTGTATCTGATATTGGATGGTCACCCAAATACCGCCCCAGAAAATGTGGCCATGGGCTTGGAGGCTGTGGTTGGGTGGTTGAAGCAGAGTAGTTCAAAACTGGATCCAGCAAAGATGGAGGTTCTGTGGCTGAGGAGGGGAACTTCAGAGTTGGGATATACGCTGCCTGCTCTTGACAGGGCACCACAGATACTGGCACAGTCTGTCAAGAGTCTGGGAGTGATTTTGGATTCCTCTTTGAATATGGAGGCCCAGGTGACACGCATTGCCAGACCTTTTTCACCTTCGCCAGGCTCGGCAAATGGCCCCCTTTCTGTCGCACTCCAACCTAGCCACAGTAATCCATGCAATGGTCACCTCCAGGTTAGACTACTGTAACTCGCTTTATGCTGGCCTCCTCTTGAAACTGACCCAGAAGCTCCAAGTGATCCAGAATGCAGCGGTGCGAGTCCTGATGGGAACATCACGGATGGCACATATATATCCAGTGCTGCGCCAAGTCAAGTTCAAGGTTTTGGTATTGACCTACAAGGCCTTGAGCGTTCAGGGACTGACATATCTATGGGACCATGTCCTTCATCATGTCCCTGGAAGAGCATTATGCTCTTCAGATAATAACTTACTGGTGGTCCCCAGCCCTAAAGCTATCTGGCTGTCCTTGACGAGGGCCAGAGCCTTTTCAGTCCTGGCCCCAAACTGGTGGAATTCTCTGCCAAGTACCATCAGGGCCCTGCAGGACCTTGTTAGCCAGCAAGGAGCTTTTTGAACTGTGCACTAGGATGTGAAAGGATTATGCCAGGTAACCAGAGTGAGATGCCAGACACACACACCAGCAGATGCCCGAGATGATGTGCCCATGGTTTTCAAGAGATTGCCCTGTTCCAGAGACTTTTCCTATACACACCACAAGCACTACACAAGCAGCCAGCTTGCCATTGCTGATTAAGCAATGGAGTCAAAACACCATTAAGTGACTCTTTTCCAGAAAGCTAACATGTTTCTCATCCCCAATATCTTTGTTGCTGCAAACCCTACACAAAGGAACATCTTCCACAAACTCTTAACAAAAGGATTGGCTACCTAGGAGAACCAGTTCTGGCAGCCTCAAGACAAAGGAGGACAATCAGTGTTAAACGATGACTCAACAACCATCCAGGTGTCTCTGTTACCAGCTTAATTAACATTCAGTATTGACCCACCTAGACCCTTTTCCTCCATGGCATACGTGACTTTTTGGAACAGACTAAAGAGGGGCTGTCCCAGGGGAGGGATACAGCAAGACCTGTCTCCTATGTCATCCCAAGGGAGGGAGCCTGCTAAGCCCACCTCCTAAGGTTGCCTAATAAAAGATGACACACAGAGACGCTCTCTGTCTCTCTACCCCCTCCCCCCAACGACCTCTATACTCTTTGTCTCTTGAACTTGTGGCTACCTTGCCACCCACCTAGCCTTAAGACTCTTGGTCTGCACAGCCAGAGTTTCCACATGCTTTCTGCTGGTTCACTCTGCATGCTCCCTTTTCCTAGCATAATCCCCATTTTTCTAGCATTCCCATATTTTCCATTTGGAAGACTTCGTCTCTTCAGGATCAGGTAAACTTATTGCCCAAGCAACGAATCTCCTGCTAATGCGAATGTGCTATCCCAATCTCTCTAAGTTTCTTAGCCCTGTATGATTGTGTGTGTGTTTGTGTATTGTTCGACTGAGTATAAAATACAGTAAAAGACATTGATTTGAACTAATATCAGCCTGCTTGTCTGTTAAGTGGGACCTCTGTATATAAAGGTGATTGCTCCCTTATGCCAATTGCTAATTATAAATAGATCATATTCCCCCAATATTGATAAGAAATCAGAGCAATTTGGCTAACAACCTTATGTAATTCCGCAGGTCTGTAAGGCAGAGATGGTCCCCCAGGCCTTTGGTTGAGGACAGCAACGGTTTCCATCATAGCTGGCACCCTTCCTGCCCCAACTGTTTTCCATATCTGTTTTACCATCTTCCCCCCTGCCCACGAAGTGGCCAGCAGTCTGTAATGGGATAAACTAATATTCACCATGTTTTGTCTGAAATATCGTATTAATGTTTTAATTTTAATTTATGAATGATGTACATCACCCAGAGCCCTGCACTGTAGGGATTGGCCAACTAACAAATTTAATATATAAATAAAATATAACTAAATAAGGGTTTTTAAAGCCAACTTTGTGATGGATTTTTAAGCCAATTTAATGGTGGAATACTGTTTTTTTAAGTGCCATCCTGCTGATTATGTTTCAATTCCACAACACTGCTTTCAGGAACTGATATTAATTTATGACCATTTAATGGCCTACATCCCACACCTGAGTAGATAACAGGCTTTAACTTCAGGGAAAGGAGGCAGTTCCCAATGACATGGCCTGGTTGCAACACAGCCAGCCTGAGAGGCATAGTGGCATCCTTTTAATGGACCCATATACAGATCGAAGAAAGGGGTGGTATTCAATCCCTCTAATACATTACAGAGGCATAATCAATGTGGTATGAAGGAAGAGAAGACAATTATTGTCTAAATTATCTCGAGTGAGTCAGTGATTAGCATTTAAATGTCTCCTGACATTTACAGTCCCAATGACATTCTCTGATTTTCATTGGGAGTTTAGCCTATTTACCTTTGCTTTACTACCTCAAGTAAGGGGACTCTTTCAAAGTGCATTTTTGCCTGCATTCTCTCAAAAAGCCTGGTAGGGTGCTATTTAGAGGAGGTGGGAAGGAATGCTGTGGTTGCCAACCATCAGGTGGGGCCTGAGATCTCCCAGAATTCCAACTGACCTCCAGACTACAGAGTTCTGTTCCCATGTAGGAAATGGTAGCTTTGGAGAATGGCCTCTATGGTATCACATCTCTAATGAACTCCCCTCCCATCCCCTTCCCAAACCCCACCCTTCCCAGGCTCCACCCCCCAAACCTCCATGGATTCCCCAACCCAGAGCTGGCAACTCTAGTTGCCACTATTTTGGACCATGTGCACTTATTCTTCAGGAACCCACACTAAGGGACTGTGTATTTGCATACAAATATGAAAAGAACAGAAGCTTTGGGGAAGAATATGGACCACAGAAATGACGCTGTATATACATTTAACTAACTTCCTAACTGTTGCTTCTCTAGTGCTAATGGAGGGTTGTTGGGGTTTTTTTCCCAACCTTCAGACAATGACAAACCACCTCTGAATGTCTCTTGCTTTGAAAACCCCCCAAAAAAGTGGCCATTTTAAAATTAAAGCATACAGTCTAATGGCCAAACTAGACCTGCATGTGAGAAACCTGCAATCTATTCTTCCTGTAGTTTCTCTAAGTGCTAAAAGCATCTGGGAGAATGGAGAAGTGAACCCATTCCCCCTGTACTGTTCTCAGTCTGTCCCACCAGCAGCTATTTTGTCACTCGGGGCTAAGAACAGCTCCAATATGGTATTATTTATATAGGGGAAATGATGGGAGATGGAGAAAAAAGTTAACCTCCCTTTCTCACTTTCTCTGTACCACATAGGACTGTCAGGTCTCCCACTATAGAAGAAGACCTCCTAGCAGCAGCCCCCAACCACCACCACCGCTTAATAGGGCAGCAGTCAAAATTACCATCAGAGCAGCAGCATGACATCACTTCTGGAGCAATCCAGGAAATGATGTCATTGTGTTGACATGACACTTTACCATTCACTGACAACGCCATGGTTTTATTATAGAGTAACCACAGAGAAACTGTACAGTTTCTAGTAGATCCTAGAGTGACATCCCTTCCCAGTTCACACCAGAAGTGATGTCATGCAGTCACTCAAATGGCTACTCCCATTGGTCCCACCCCGTGTCTCTTGCTGGCTAGCAACCCTAGTACCACAGCTTCAGTCCAGATACTCCCTCCCCCATGAACTATGAACCTTAAGTCCCTCTTGTTTAGCAACAAAGTATCTTCTATCCCCGCACAATTTAACAAAAAGGCTATTAAAGACTGCTAGGACTGTATACTAATAAAACCACAGGAAATCCTAAATGTATAATCTGGCCCTTGAACTTTTCTATAACCACTTCCTATACTCCTTCCTCCTTTGTAGTCTGCCTGTGGCAATAAAATCCTCCTTCTGTTTCCCTTCTGTGTTTCCCTGTGTAACGCTAACTCATTCTCCTAAACCAAAAGAAATTTTAACTCTCACTGATCATGGCAGTTCCCTCCTGTGTTGATCTGTTTGGGGCTGGATGTACCTGCCGGTGAGTCGGGAGGACATGAGACGAAGGAAGATGGGCCCCAACACCCCAGAGTGCCTCAAGGTTGGCCTTCCCTGCCACTATCGGCTCTGTGTCGGGGCAGAGCGCCAGCAGGGATGGTGCCTGGCTGCCTGGAGACTCACCAGGCTGCTCCCACAGTGGAGCATGGGAGCCAGGTTCCCATGGAGCCAGGTTCCCAGGGAGGAAAGAGGAGGGGTGGGTGCCCACATCCAGTGCATAGGCTGAGTCAGGCCATGCAGTCATGAGCTCCACTGGCAGGACAGTGAGGGGACCAGGAAAGCAGCTGCCTTGATGCTGGGCGGAGCCATTGCAAGCAAGGGCTGGTGGAGGATGATGACCCTGCCTGGGACAGGTGGGAGGCGGGACATGGTACTTAAAGGAACAGATGCCTTTATCCAATGGGAGAGGGACCGGGGTTGACAGACAAGAAGAAGGACCACTGGGGAGAGGGGAAGCACTCTAGTTATCTTAGGGGATGATTTTGGGTGGGGCTAAGAGTACATCAGGGAGTGATTTTGTCAATGGCTTCAGAGGGACAGGAATTTCAGTACTCTATCAGCACATCTAAGAAGTCACCGAGGGGTGGGGGGAGAAATCAGATCCCGCAGAGCATTCTGGAACCCAACTGGGTGAGCATAAATCAGCTCGCCACCTAGACAGGAGGTGTAGGATCACCCAGCTGGGCCTTCAAAACCATGTGATCTAACCGTGGCACTACCTTCTTAGTAAGAAGAAGAAGAGGAGACTGGATTTATACCCCACCCTTCACTACCCAAAGGAGTCTCAGAGTGGCTTACAAACTCCTTTCCCTTCCCCTATCCACAACAGACACCCTGTGTGGTAGGTAGGGCTGAGAGAGCTCTTGACAGAAACTGCTCTTTTTCAAGGACAGCTGTTATCAGAACTATGGCTTGCCCAAGGTCATCCAGCAGCTGCCAAGTGGAGGAGTGGGGAATCAAACCCGGTTCTCCCAGATTAGCGTCTGCGCACTTAACCACTACACCAAACTGGCTCTAATCAGATCCATCTCCATCCCCATGACAAAGATCAGATCCAGTGTATGGCCTGCTTGATGTGTGGGACCTGATGCAATCTGGGATAGCCCTAGTGCTGCCATGGAAGACACCAGATCCGATGCCTGCAAGGCAGTGGAAGTATCAGCATGGATGTTGAAGTCCCCCAGAACCACCAGGCTTGGGAACTCCAAGGCCCAACCAGCTATCGTCTCCAGGAGGCTCTGTAGGCTGTCAGCTGGTGTGCTGGGTGGACAGTACACCAGACATACAGCCAAGCTATCCTCAGCATCCCAATCTAGGCCAACACAGTCAATCCTGGCAATCTTTGGGATAGGGAGTGGCTTGAAGGAGAAACCCTCCTGGATGAGTATTGTCACCCCTCCCCCCCACCCCTTTGTTTGAGACTGGTGGAGGACTGAGAAACTTGGGGGGAGCACTTGTTTCAACACAACTGCTTTGCCCTCCCACACCCAGGAGTGTTTTGTGAAACAGCTGCTGCCTACAGATCACCCAATGAGCTAAAGGCTGATAACAGTCCATTATCCATATTTCATTCTCCCTAGTCTCTGAATGTACTTCAATGGCAAGCATGGGGTGGGGGAGGGAAGAAAGTCATAGGTCAGATCCACCTTCTTCTGTGTGAATTGATGGATGTGGTTTAATTTTGTGCCACAGCTGGACAACCTACACAAATTGGGTTTCCTGGAAAAAGAAACACAATAGCAAAGAGAACAGCAGCGTCTAATTTATATATAACATGAAGGAGCAGAATGCTCTGTGGGAACAATGCCTACGCTTTCAGTGGCTTAATAGGAAGTAAATTATTTGTGGTAAAGATGCAAATACCTCCTACATTTGGGCTTCTGCAGAATCCAGTCTTGTGGAGGTTTTACACTGAATGTCAGGGTACCAGAAAAACAGCAATCATAGGATGCTTTCAAGACACAACATGCAATGGTGTTGGTGTTGATGTAGTTCTCATCAAGTGACACTGTGGAATCCAGAAAATGAGTTTATGTCAGTCAATAGAAGTTGTTGAATTCATGGTGGGATTTCTATAGCCCCAGTTTACCACTGAGTGAAGATAATGAAATTGTCACCTGTGTATGAGAAACAGGAGGGAAGTTTCAGTATAGTTACTGAGAATACATCATTGCAGTTTCCTAATGTATGTGTCAACATACTGGAGAGCCATGTGAGGGCCCCCATCCATACCATCAGCTATTTCAGTTGCTTGCTAGTGGTTTACACTGGAGTAGACTGATGCTCCAGATCATTTTTTTTTCTCCTCTAGGAATTGCCTATATTCATCAGAGCAGTGACATAAGGCGTCTCTAGAGAGAGTGAAACAAAATGGTGAAAAGTAGATTTGTTAAATGTCTTGGGTTGCTTTTAAAGCTATTGTACATTGGCATGGCTATATCTTCTTTAAGGGAACCACTTAAAGACAGCCAATTTATAACAGCTAAGAATTTGACTTGGAGCTTGCATTTTAAACTCTGAAAATTAAATCTTTCTTCCGCAACAAAATTCCCTCTATTCTCACATGGTGTAACAGAACAAATATATAAGCCTTTCCTTTCTAATGTTGGTTTAATTATAAAGTATTCCTACCTAAACCAATATGAATGTATCTGCTTCAGTATTTTATTTCCCCCCGTTATCAATACCTATTTCCCCACCCCCATGGTGGAAATCCAGGTCAAAGATCTTAAGCTACCTTTCTTTTGAGCCCTTTCCAGACCTTCATTTAAGAATGTAACTTTAGCGATTTTCCGGTTTTGGCGTTCGCTATGGCAGTCGCTCTCCTGGACCTCTGGGAGACAATTGCCAGAACCGTGGCTAGGAGGGGGTGCGATTGTCCGCAACTCCCCCCCCTCGGAACCCTTGCTGATGGGTTCCAAGCCATGGGGCACTAGATGGCTTCTCCACCGGTGATCCTGCCAGTGAAGGGGGGGCATCCATGCCCTGACCGTCCTGCTGCAGAGTTTCCAGATGGAACTAGAAGTGCACACCAGATCAAGCGCCGGGTGATCTAGCGATTTGGCAACATAAACGAAATGGAAATCGTCTAATCATTGAACTGTGAGTTAAATTGAAGCGAGAACACTGAAAAGAGCTAAAGCTGCCCCATGGGAAGCAAGGGGGGGAGGGACTCTCCTCCAATAAGACAGACTTAAAGCGAATTCTATTGTTAAAGCGGGGGGGCAGGCTTTCAAAGACTGAAATAAAAAACTTGTAAGAACTTACCAAGCGTAACTGAAAACTTTAGAGACTGTGATAACTTTTGACAAAAAGTAAACAATTCCTCAAAAATGGCGCCTCCTACAAGGAAAGAGGAGAAGGAGAAGATAGTGAAAGCTAAGGCTACCGGAAGTGCCAGCCCAGCGAGTGTTGTGCCCAGACAGGACACAAACCCAGACCTTCAAAGGATATTAAATGAAGCACTACACCCTCTGCTGGAACAAGTGACGGTGATAAATCAGAAGCTGGATATGCAGCAAGCTCAAATGAATGAGACTGTAAAAAAAAAAAATAGGCCAAACGGACCAGCAACTTAAAGAAATTGGACACCAACACCAAAAAGCTGCAAAAACAAATGCAGACAATAGAGAAGAAGCGACAAATAGACGAGTCCCAACTGCTACAATTACAAATGGAAAAGGCAAGCTATGTCCTAAGGTTTCAGGGAATTTCTGAGGAAAAGGGGGAGAATCTCACACAGACAATGCGTGAAGCATTGGAGCAAATGGCAGATATTAAAGCGGATACTTTACAAAACGATATTGATATGGTCTACAGATCATATACAGAATTTACAAGGAATAATAACCTACCAGAAGAAGTGATGGTGAGATTCTCCAGAAGGAACGTCAGAGATAAAATTCTTAAAGTGGCTATTGGAGTTACCCTGAAAATCAAGGGCAAAGAGATAAAGGTCTTAAAGGATATTCCATTAGAAATAAGGAAGATAAGGCGCAAATATAAAGACTTGGTCGCATTTCTACAAAAGAAAGAAATTGTCTACAGATGGATTCTGCCTGAAGGAGCCATCTTTAAGTTTGGAATGGGGGGGGGGGAAATTGACACTGTGGAAAAAGCAAATTAATTCCTGCATCTTCATAGTCGTCCAGCAGAAGGAAAAGAAGAAGAAAAAGACAGCCCCAAGAAGGATGGCAGAGATGGAGCGGAGCCATCTTCTAGTGAAGAATCAGACTCAAACTTGGGGGCACTGAAGCGAAGCTATAAATTGAGGAAGCCAAAGGAGAAAAAATGATGTGTTATTATAACTCTGAAGTTTAAAAAAAATTAAATAAGCTTTCTTGGGCTTTTTATGAAGTCATAGTAGATGATGTTTAATTTTGAGCGGACGTTTAATGGAAAGATGATGAACATGTTCAATGATTTTATACGAATACCTAGCTATATAAGCTTGTAACCTTGTTAAAGCAATTTGTATGACACCCACTCTTGGTTTTTAGAGGTTTCTTTTCTTTATCCCTATAGTTTGTAGATTCTCCCTTATTTTTTCATGTAGTGTTTAGTTATAGAAAATGCAATTAAAAAATCCCATTTGGGGGGCCAAAAAAAGAATAAAAAAGAATGTAACTTTAGCTGCTGGTTTTGGTAAAAAACAACAACAGCAAGTGAGCAGGTGTTGCATGTAGTTGTGCCTCAAATCTGATCATGTGAAATGCAAAATGGCAGATACTATAGTTGGGTGAATTCCCAACATGCAAACTGCATAGGGTTACCAAGTCCTACCTCGGGAAGTGACGTAATTGCGTCGGGCATGTTGGGGGCAGGGCCACAATCATCCGAGGGAAAACCATAGTTTTCCCTCGGATGATAGAGCGTCTCCCCACAACATTCCCGATGTGATTACATCACCTCCAGGTGATGTGTTCACGCCGGGCACGTTGCATGCTTTGGGGGTGGGTGTTGAATGTTAATATCCAGCTGTCAGATCATAGTGATCTAACTGTCAGCAGGCAAGCTGCTGGAAACTGGTCCTGACCGGTTGAGTCCTGATTATGGTGTGAGGTCAGTGACAATGACTCAGCTCTTAGCTGATTGGTTGCTATAATGTATATATGTGGACAAGTGCTGCCCTGTGTACTTCTTCTCTTTATGACGGTGACTTGCAGAGCATTTTGTCTGAGGATTGTACATATTGTAAATAAAGCTGTATATAGTTCACCACTGGACTGTCTTTTGTGGTGCTATACAGAGCTGTTGAGTGCTGAAGAGTGGCCGGTGAGTTGGAGTGGCTGAAACAGTCCTGGTGGCTGCCTGACCCTTTCTACTGGCACACAGGCTGTCCTACGCGCACCGCGCAACAGTGGGGGCCCCCCGTCGGCCCAATCCCCGCCAGCAGGGAACGGGCCTCTCAGGTGGGGATTTCCCCGCTCCCCCAGGGGGACTTGGCAACCCTAAAACTGCACATCAGAATTCATTTCAAGAATTTTATAAAGACTACAATCCTAAACACATTTTTCAAGGAGTAAGCCCAATTGAATAAAATATGGCTTACTTACAAGCAGACCTGCTTGAGATTGGTCCCATAGGGTTGCATTCTGCAGCACTCATCTAGCCTATTGTACCCCCTTATCAGAATTATCTCAGTTTCTGGATTTATAGATTTACAGAGCAATTCTGTAGGGGAGGGAATCCAAATAGGGAGCCGACTGACCCCTACTCCAGAGTAACTCAGAGTGTAAGGTCAGTTTATGCTGGTGCAGGGAACTAGTAGCATTATCAGATTGGAACTGGATTTCCACAGATTTTTAAAATGGATATTTAGTACATTTTTATCCTGCCCATTCCCTCCAAGATGCGCAGAGTGCTGTCCTATTGTTTTCTCATCCTCTGTCTTATCTTCACAACAACCTTGTGAGGTAGGCTTAGGTTTACGTGATAGTCAAATGTAGGATTGCTCACAGCTTTAATGCTAGTAGTTCATGAAGTATAATTTTTTGCTCACAAGACTCCAGAGCTTAGAGGGAACATTGGTCATGATGAAAAGGTAAATGAATCTGGAATCAGAATACCTCTCATTTCTTTCCAGCCCCTAAAAACCTCCCACACTTGTATGTCACCTTCTCCCCAACATCGGCCCAGCTAGATTTGAATGGCTTTTGCCCCTGAACTATGTTTCAATAAATTTTGGACGAGAAATAGCTCCATCCATTCGACAACTTTACCCAGGTGCACCTGCCTGTTTTCAAGCCCTCCTGTTTTGAGTCATAAGCAGTGCATATGGTCAAAATGTTTTCACCCACATGTGTGGCAACTGCCCACCTCTCTGCCTTCATTAGAAATACACTTCCAGGCAATATGGATATAGCATTTGATCAAGCGACAAAGACTCATCAGTGCTGAAAGGAAACACATTGCTCTGTCTTGCCATGTTATTTCTCATCCAAGTTTGTTGAAATAAAGTTCAAAAAAAATCTAGTTCCAATAAGACTCAGTCATTTCACAGATATTGCCGTTCACAATTACTGCTGCCATTTAAGGTGGACAGAATTCCCAGGTCACAGTGCTGGTCAGCCATGTGAGGAGTTGATCTTTGCCTGCAGAACTTCAGGCCCAATTCAGCAGTTATCATCTTGCCACTTTCTCAACACATTTATCTACTTAATTTATAACCCACTTTTTTTTCCCCAATGGGGACCCAAAGTGGCTTACACCAATCTTCCCCCTCCATTCTATCATCACAAGAACCCTGTGAGGTAGGTTAGGCTGAAAATGCATGACAGGCCCAAGGTCGTCCAGCAAGCTTCCCTAGCTGAGTGGGGATTTAAACCTGGATCTCCTAATATAACACTTTAACCACTATACTCCTCTGCCTCTCAGCTAGCTTGCACTCTTGATGCAAATGCACTTGTGCTCTAGTTTTGATAACCAAACAAGTTGCAATAATCACAGAAATGTTTTAACTCTACAGTTAGATTTTACTGTTACTTTTTTATATCTTTTACATGCAGATATTATTGTATTTCGATCTGCATTGAATTTCTGGCATTTGCAACCATTCTGCTTACTGAAATCATTATTATGACGGCAATACATTCAACATGGAGGGGAGGGGCTGTGGCTCAGTGGAAGAGCCTGTGCTGTTCATGCAGAAGGTGCCAGATTCAACCCCCTGGCATCTCCAGGTAAAAGGGCTAGGCAACAGATGATGTGAAAGACACCTGCCTGAGACCCTGGAGAGTTGCTACCACTCTGAGTAGACAATACTGACCTTGAAGGACGATTGCTCTAATTCAGTGTTAGGCAGCTTCATGTGTGTTCATGTGTATACATTTCTAACTGTGAATGGGGAAATAATTTGCCAGTCCACATATGTGTTGCTTCACTGTGCCATTTTAAATTCTTCTTGGAACAGGGAAACCATTTGCATCACTTATTCTTATTTTTTATCATTCTCACAAGCAGCTCAGCTGTTTAAGGGAATACAAGGGTCCCCCAAAGCCCTACAAATAAATACAAATAAAAGACAACCAGGATTTAAAAAGGGTGGAAAGCAGCATCTGTGTGATTGAGTCTTGGATATTCCCATACGCAGGCTGCAGAGAACTGCCAAAAATGGGATGAGGATGTTTGGTTAGGTGGCTAATATGTATTCTGCATTAAAAAAAACAACAACCGGGGAACTGAAGTAGAGAAGCAAGTGCAACTGGTTGCCATGCAATATGTCCAACTAATCCTTTCACTAGATATCCTCTCGTAAACCAACAGGGTTTTGCTCAGATGCTTGCTGTAGTCATGAAAAACTACCATGGCAACAGGATTTCAGCATGGAGAAATGGACAGTGTGAATCCCAGAGACTTGAACCACTAGCAAACAAAAGTAGATGCATGCCAGTGAAGAACAGGAGAACATAAAGCTAAGCAAACTGCAGACAGCAGGCCTGCTCCGCTTACAACCCCACCACATACAGCCACCAGTCACATACTGCGCACACGTGTGCATGCACACACAGCCACACAAACAAGCCTGTTTTGCAGTCCCAGATGGAAAGGAAAGCCAGGGTCACAAGTTGTGCAACACAATTAAGGTGTCTACATTTGAAACAAAAGCTCTTTGCTGATGTTTATTCTAGGCAGATGAAACACATGGCTGGCAACCGATGAATTTCTGTGTGTTGTCGAAGGCTTTCATGGCCGGAGTTCATTAGCTGTTGTAGATTTTCCGAGTTGTATGGCCGTGGTCTTGGAATTTCTGATTATGCTTCCCCCTGTCCCTAACGCATATTAACTGTAAAAAGGTAAAGGTTCTCTTGCTCGAAAGCCAGTCGAGTCCGACTCTAGGGTTGCGGTGCTCATCTCCGTTTCAAAGCCGAAGAGCCAGCGCTGTCCAAAGACGTTTCCGTGGTCATGTGACCGGCATGACTAAACACCAAGGCGCACGGAATGCTGTTACCTTCCCACCGAAGTGGTACCTATTTATCTACTTGCAGTTTCTTGCTTTCGAACTGCTAGGTTGGCAGGAGCTAGAACTAGAGACGGGAGCTCACTCCGTCATGCGGCACTCTCGGGTCTCGAACTGATGAACTGCTGACCTTCCACAGCCTGCAGTTCAGCGTCTCAACCACTTGAGCCACCGCAGCTCCTATATTAACTGTAGATGTCAGTAAAATGCACATTGACAGATTCACTGGGGATCTGTGCTATCTCTAGACTGCCACCCTACATACTTGGCAGATGGTCAACTGATGCCCATGAAAGTTAATCACCTTGCTATCTATTCCCAACAACCAGATCAGGTCACAAATGGGGTCAGCTGTTACTAGGATGCTCACACATTTATTCATTTATTTATTTGGTTCAGTTTCTATCCTGCCCTTCCCACGAGTGGCCTCGTAAGAACATAAGAGACGCCAATGTTGGATCAGGCCAAAGGCCCATCCAGTCCAACACTCTGTCACACGGTGGCCAAAAATACCAGGTACCATCAGGAGGTCCATCAGTGGGGCCAGGACACTAGAAGCCCTCCCACTGTTGACCTCCCAAGCACCAAGAATAAAGAGCATCACCTGCCCCAGAGTCCCTATCCATACTTTGTGGCTAATAGCCACTGATGGATCTCTGCTCCATATATTTATCTAATTCACTCTTGAAGCCATCCATGCTTGTAGCCACCACCACCTCCTGTGGCAGTGAATTCCATGTGTTAATCACTCTTTGGGTGAAGAAGTACTTCCTTTTATCCATTCTAACCTGACTGCTAAGCAATTTCATTGAGTGCCCACGACTTCTTGTATTGTGAGAAAGGGAGAAAAGTACCTCTTTCTCTACTTGCTCTATCCCATGCATAATCTTATAAACCTTGATCATGTCTCCCCTCAGCTGTCATTTCTCCAAGCTAAAGAGCCCCAAGCATTTTAACCTTTCTTCATAGGGAAAGTGTTCCAACCCTGTTATCGTTCTAGTTGCCCTTTTCTGCACTTTTTCCAATGCTATAATATCCTTTTTGAGGTATGGTGATCAGAACTGTACACAGTATTCCAAATGAGCTTGCACCATTGATTTGTATAGGGGCATTATGATATTGGCTGATCGGGTTTCAATTCCCTTCCTAATAATCCCCAGCATAGCATTGGCCTTTTTTATTGCAGTCACACACTGTCTTGACATTTTCAGTGAGTTATCTACTATGACTCCAATATCTTTCTCTTGGTCAGTCTCTGCCAGTTCAGACCCCATCAACGTGTATTTAAAGTTAGGATTTTTGGCTCCGATGTGTATCATCTTGCACTTGGCCACATCTAACCCCATTTGCCACGTTGATGCCCACTCACCCATCCTCGACAGGGCGGGTTACAACATGAACATAACAAAATAAAATTGAGATTAAAACTATAAACGTAACCCTTAACCCTTACACGATGGCGATCAAACCACATTACAACTATTACTATGGTGCCCTAGTGTTAGACAAGTAAGGACAAAAAGGGCTAGATCCCATGGGGGATTCCAGATTATAAGTACCCTACGTGGGGTAAGCCAAGGCTGTAGTCATTCTGTGTCCTCAAAAACTGAAGACCATGGTACAGATGGTAATAGACAGGTAGCAAGATGGTAACAGAAGGGACCAGATGATATGAAAGATCACTTTGGAATATGTATTGTTATTTATATCTACACCCCCAGAATTTCAGAGTGTCCTCAAGACAGTGGAAAGCAATTCCAAACGTACCATGATTTCTGGCTTCAGAGAGAGGTGGAGAATGGGGGGAAAGACAATTGATGAAATTTCTTTTGCATGTGGTTGTCTAAATTATGCTAGGTGACATTTGTCCAGCATCAATACTTTGTGAGTATGCCAAATAGACTTTGAAAAAGACAGTGACTCTTTAAGAAAAAGTGATAATAAAAATGTGTATTTGCGCACACACGTCCCTGAACAGGAGCAAGGGAATTTTTTAAAAAAGTGAATAAAACCATTAAAATGTTTAAATAGATCTACATTTAGTGATTTCAGTGAGACCTTAAGACAGCAATGACATAAAAGAAGGGCAGCTAAAAAATCCACAATGGAGGGGATTCATTTTAAAATGACAGCATACAAGTAAGGCAAGCTAGTAGAGCTTATCAGGGAGGGGAAAGTTTCTAAAATGAGGGAGACAGTAAAAACCTGTTCACCTGGTACCTGAAACATTTTGCACCAGCTGAACTTCTCTGTATGTGTGTGTGTGTGTGGGGGCAATTTCACAGCTGAGGTGCCACAAAGGAAGAGACCCTGTCTCTGGGTCACCCTCCTGACCTCTGATAGTGGCCCCATACAAAGCGATATTAGGGTTCTCAACAGGCCTGGAGATAAATATGCCCTGTCTTTTTAATAGTGTATTAATGTGCAGGTGAAGCTTTTCATGGCACTGAGATAACTATAATCACCTGGTAAATATCGAAATGATGGTACTTCATACCATTTAAGCCTCTGTTAAAAAGATGGAACGTTTTTCACCAGGCTTCTTAGCAACCGTAACAGAGCTTTAAGCAGCTTGTTTATTTTGACTGAGAAATTATACTTTTATATTAAGATATAATATGGTTATTCCAAAGAGTTTTCAGAGCAGTCTGATCCTGGGCAAAGGAGGGATACCTGTGGGTGGAAGGGCTGCCATCCTCTCGGTAATGACATTGGCTGTGGTGTCACTTCCAGTAAAAAAACATCTATAATTGCCACCTTCTGATACCTAAAGGAATGCCAAAGGATGGAGCGGAAATGTTTTCAGTTCTGTTGGATGACAGGACTTGGACTAATGGATATCAATCAAATACAGCAAATGAGGTTTCATCTAAATTTCAGGAAGAACTTTCTGACAGTGAGGTGTGTTTGACACTGGACCATGAGGTGTTGGTGTTGGTGGTTTTTAAGTATCAGTTGGATAAGAGTTGGGAATATTATAGCTGTAGCTCCTGAACTGGCAGGGGGTTGGACTAGATGATTCCAGTTTGGTGTAGTGGTTAAGTGTGCGGACTCTAATCTGGGAGAACCGGGTTTGATTCCCCACTCCTCCACTTGCACCTGCTGATGTGACCTTGGGTCAGTCACAAGCTCTGGCACAGCTGTTCTTGAAAGAGCAGTTTGTGTCAGAGTTCTCTCAGCCCCACCCACCTCACAGGGTGTCTGTTGTGGGGAGGGGAAGGGAAAGGAGTTTGTAAGCCGCTCTGAGACTCCAAGTGAAGGGCGGGGTATAAATCCAATCTCCTCCTCCCCCTCCTCCTCCCCTCCTCTTCCACCTCTGACATTAAATAAATAAAACAATAAAATGGGTAGCTTTAGGAATCACTGGAAACTCTATGGAGAAAAAATACCACAGCTGGGAGCAGGGAATCCCTTGTCCCCACCTGGAGCCTGGCAGCTGTGGAGGGTTATTGGCACAAGGTGATTTTAGACTGGTTTTAATATTTTTCGTATTTGTTCTTTAATGTTTGTTTTATAATATTGTTTTTTAATGCTTGTTTTATAATACCGCTTTTACATTGTTGTTTCCCATCTTGGTTCCTGAGATGCTCCAGGAAAAAGGTGGTCATATACCGTATTTTTTGGACCATAAGACTCACTTTTTCTTCCAAAAAAAGTGGGAGGAAAAGTGAGTGCGTCTTATGGACCGAAGGTTTAGAATATTTTTTCCCCTGTTTTCCTCCTTTAAAAACTAGGTGCGTCTTAAGGTCAGGTGCGTCTTATGGTCCGAAAAATACGGGTAATTATCTTAAACAAACCATTATTTAAATTCATAGTAGCAGCATTATGTTTCAAATGCAGAATGCAATCCATAGATTCTCATTTGCAAGTCAGAGTTCACATTTCAATATAAGGGAATGTACTGAAAATGAGGCATGCACCAAATACAACACCACGATCACACACACACACAAAAGTAGCTCTATAGGGCCCTTTCAGGTTTGGAAAATGGTTCAGGGGAGAAGGCTTAACCTCAGGGCCCACGTGCCTGCATTTTAAAAGGGAGGAAAAACACTTGGGAGCTCAAATGTGGAATCCCCAGCATCACAGTCTGATATGGCTGCTGGTAGTCCTATCAGACTCTAAATTTAAAGTCACTAAAGGAATATCTGAATACTGCAATGGGCACAAGCCCAAACAATATTTTCCAATGATACCACAGTATAAATCGAACTAGCTTAATTTTAATCAAGGTTAATTAGCTGCTGGTCCTTATTATCTGCTATATTCTGCAGCATTCTCTGTTGCCAGTTGGAGATTTGATGATCATGCTTAGTTTACTATTTGGACATATATTTGATTTATTTTATGGCCACAAACTATTCGGAGAATCCCTCAGGACAAAAATGCAGAATATAAATGTTTTGAATAAATAAATGTCGACAGGCAAATGATTTGTTAAAGTTACTTCCAGCTATCTGAAGACCACATTGCTGAGGAGCTTCAGTCTGTTGTGACTGCAAAATGCTAATCAACAGTACACAATTCTGACTCTGGGGTCTCAAGATGTAATGTGTTCCTATAAAATGTGTTCCTATAAGTACATGCCAGATTCAGGGCCAACACTATGGTGGCACACTGTCTACGGTACACTTTCCCTAAAAAAAGCCCAGTTGACACCCTCCTTCTCTGTGTTTAGGATTAAGAGTCTATCCTGATTGCATTTAGTGATGCTGTTAGGAACTTTTTACTTAGCTCTTTATAAAGTGTATTTTGCTGCATCTCATTATCTTTGTCTCCATAACTCTCCTTATTATTCTAAGCCCATCATGAATTCCTGAAAATGCCATCTTCCTGCTTCTTTTCTTAAGAGTGTCAGTCCTGTCCAAGGTACTCATTAAATGTCCTTCTCAGAATCATAATGAGGAAATTTGTCCTTGGCCACATCCGGAAATGACTTCAGAACTGTGTTTACAGGATTTAAGTCAGACATTCCTTCATTAACATTCAACACTACAGGCAGCACAAAGGATAAAAAAAATATACAGAAAAAGAAACAGCCAATATTCATCACATTATTACTTAGATGTGAGAGAAGCAAAAGATGAACAAGGTCATTCTAAACGAGAAAAAAAAATACTGAGGGCAAAGCAAATAAGGCAGAATGATAAATTAATTAAAAATGTCCAGCATGTCACAGACTTTCTTCAGAGAGTTTTATATAATACTTAAATGGACACATTATCAGTATCATCTTAAGCAGAGCTACATCCTTCTAAACCCCAGTCCAAGGCTTAGTTCCAATATCATGAAAAACTATGGTTCAATTTCTATGCTTATTGTGATAATGAGAATGGGGGCCATTTCATTAACTATGGTTTCTTAGCATCCACTAAACCATGATCTGAAGCCATAGTTTGAAGTTGGCACAGTTGCAATCTGATCCTAAGCAGTTGCATCCTTCTAATTACATTTAAGTTAATGGACTCAGAAGAGTGTATCTCAGCTCAGGGCCATACTGTTAGTACTTCAGAACCACATAAGACCTACAGTTTTATCAGTTGTGTACAAAACATGCTGCACAGGAAGTAACTTAAGAGAACAGAGCCAGTGTTTTTGTTTGTTATGGGAATGGATTCTTGGCAAGCTCCTCTTTCTCCTTCGTATATGGAAAAAATAGAAAAAAACAAGCAAGAAAAAAGAAGGGGCAGAAAACAAAACCCCCAATAGTTGTAATCCATGTATTGAAGTATTGAAGTGTGAAGGGTTATAGTCTGGTTTCCATGTGAGTTGATCTCTGTTTTTCTTTAAATACAAAGGATCCCCCCCCCTTTGTAATTCCAAGAGAGGAGGTCTAAGTCAAAATTAAAAAGGGGATAGAGGCTTCCAGGCGGGTTAAAATGGCGAATTAAAGCACCCTGTGATCGTGCGGGGTGGGCGATAGCTCCTTTTGACAGTTTGGGCTTTTTTCTGCTCAATGTGGCATCCCCCAGGTAGGGGGATTGACTAGCAAGCAGCGAAGTCCCAGCGGGGGTAGAGATTGGCGTGATACGAGCCCCGGAGGGGGCTGGTGCTGCGTTTTGATCCCCCCCCCACAAAGAAGGACGTCTGCAATTCATCACTCAAGGAGCTAATCGAGCTGGATTTCCAGCATAAATCTGCCATTTCCTGACTTCTTAACAGTGAAGAAGAAGAGGATTAGTGGAAGAAGCAGTGCGAATACCTGGGATAGCCGTGAAAGGTAATGGATTGATTTGCTTACCGTTTTTGAAGAAAGGAAAAAAAATGATGCAAGCGGTTGAGCATATAAGAACTTTTCCAAACTAATCGGTCCATTTGAAAGTTTAAAAGTATCTTCTAAGGCGTTAAATCGCTGAAAAATAAACTTTGTTTAACATTCCTGTGGTTAATCCGAAAACTAAGTGCGCAACTGGAGGAAGTTTAAACTATGACACTGTGTGTTACAAGAAAGAGCCTCCGTGTAACGCTGTAACTGTGGAAGACAAGAGACTGGCTAGAGAGGAGTTTGGAGGACTGCCAGCTCACCGGAAGTAGATCTGAAGGGAAAAGAGGATACACGAAAGACTGAATATCCGGATGGACAGGAAGTAAGTAAGAGGAAGTACCAAATGAACCTTCTCTAGCCACAAAAGCCATAGAGAAGTTGCGCCTGCAATTTTGGGGAGGACTTAATTTTAAATTGATTTTTAAACCATAATTAGACGTAATTGAAGGGTGAAAAATCGATGAACTGGCTAATTGCTTAAAGAGAAGCTGGACAATATAAAATTGAAGACCACCAGGCAGATATAAATCCATCTCAGTGGATATCTCATTTTAGTGCCCTCCTTCAAAGCTCAACGGAACCCATATCGATCGACCATATGGCACACAGCACTTTAGCTGAGAACATTGGAAGTTGGCCAGCAGTCCCCCCTAGCCAAATAATTAATATAATAAAACATTTGAAATGAGGAAAAGCTCCCAGTCCCGGCCCGGATTTTATTCCTCCTGAATTATTACTTATGAACCCTACTTGGTGGGGTTCTTGTTTAGCTTCCATCTTTTCATTAATGAATAATTCTGGTGCTATATCAACCGAGTGGAGGCGCTCAATCATAGTTCCAATTTACAAGAAAGGCAACAGGGCTGAACCTCACAACTATCGCCCTATAAGCTTACTCTCTATTCCAGGGAAAATATATGCGGCACAGCTCCTTGAGAGACTAACAGATTGGATTGAGCAGGAAGCGATTCTTTATCCAGAACAGATAGGTTTTCGCAAAGGGGCTTCAACCATCGATCACTGCCTTGTTTTACATCACTTGGCGAGCAAGTATCTGGCTTCCCCAGGTGGGAAACTTTATGTGGCCTTCATGGACCTGAAGACCGCTTTCGACTCAATCAACCGCGGTAGGCTATGGTGTAAATTGGCAGATTCTACAATAGATAGAAGACTATTAGCTTTAATTATGAATCTTTACACCGACACTTCTGCCCAAATTAGATACAATTGGCAGGGTCAGCTCACCGCTAGCTTCCAAACCAATAAGGGTGTGAAACAAGGCTGCTTGCTTGCTCCATCTTTATTTAATCTATTTGTCAATGATATGATTCCATTTGTGAAATCGCAGGCTAGACATCCCCCTTTTCTCGCAAACACACCAATTTCAATCCTTCTTTACGCAGACGATGCCATCCTTCTCTCTAAAACAGAACTAGGTCTAAAATCAGTAATTAATGCATTTATTACATATTGCAATAAAGAGGACCTTAAAGTTAATTACTCCAAGTCAAAGATCCTTAGGTTCTCTAGAACCTTTCATAATGGACCTAAGGTGATAAGCGCACTGGGCGGGACCTTGGAGAGAGTCCCCTCCTTCAACTACCTGGGTATCATTTTTAACTACAACTTATCATGGAAACCACATATTCAGGCGGCCCTCAAAGCTGCAAATATCACAATTAAGGCGATTAAAAAATTCTTTTATTCCAAGGGTGCTAAACATGTACCAGCTGCCATTAAGATCTTCAATGCGA
>NW_015161418.1:382455-382752 GCF_001447785.1 Gekko japonicus | reverse complement strand
CAATGTGGATTGAAGGTGTATCTGACATCCTTGACTCACCCCTACACACTTTTCTGAGGGAAATTGCGGCAGTCCCAAGATGTGTAGCGGGAACCGCACTTAGGGTTGAATTTGCCCAACCATTAATGGAAAAGATAGCCTGGCTTGCAGCTTTCAAACTGTTTGTGAAGAAGGGTGCCCAGGGTGGTAGCACGAATAAAGTGGGTTTCTCACATTTAATCCCCTGCGACACCTACAAGAGCAGTCGATCAAAGCTAATTACACAGAAATTAACAACCTTGGGGATTGATATAACAG
>NW_015161418.1:373010-377574 GCF_001447785.1 Gekko japonicus | reverse complement strand
GGGCTGTCATAGCCGAGAGCAACTTTGAATGGTGATACTCCTATAGATGAGTGGTGAGCATTTGTATAACAAAATTCAGCCAAAGTCAGTAGTTCCTCCCAATTGTCTTGTTGATAGTTTGTGAAACACTGTAGATATTGTTCAAGTGTTTGATTAACACGTTCTGATTGCCCATCAGTCTCTGGGTGATAGCCACTGCTCAGCGCCCGTTCTATCCCCATAAGTCCCATGAGCGCCTCCCAGAATCTCGAAATAAATTGGGAGCCCCTGTCCGTTATTATCTTGGTAGGCAAAGTGTGCAGTCTGAAAACATGTTTGAGAAATGCTTTAGCCAACGTCCGTGCTGTTGGCAAACTGGGGAATGGGATGAAATGGGCTTGTTTGGAGAACAAATCCACCACCACCCAAATTATGGTCATGTTTTTACTAGGAGGTAAGTCTTCAGGAAGCCAATTCCAGAGGGGCTAGAGCCACAGCCGACAATGACTTAGATCCAGCTGTGGATCTTAGAGGAATACATTTATTTATTTATTTATTTGATATTTTGCCCCACCCTCCCTGCCAAAGCAGGCTCAGGGTAGCTTACAAAGGATAAAACATAACAGCAATTATAACATAGGTAAAACCATATAAACAATCCGATGTCATAAAGTGCTAGCTAGTTGTAGTTAATACTTAGAGATGGCAGCAACAGATATATTAGTGTGATCTCTGGTCTGCCTTGCTCATCAGTTTCTCGTTCTTATCATATATCTGTGGCAGGCACAGGCCAGTAGTGAAGGATCTAAGCCAAATCAAGTCAGTCTTTATAGGTAATAACCAGCACTTTTAACTGAATGCAAACGCATATAGGTATCCAGGAGAGGTGTCTTAAAATCAGAGGAACATTGTTCCCTGCCACACGAGGGGGAAAAAGGATGGGCAAAGTGCAGCTTTTAAAAGCCGCACCAAAATAGGCACGCGGCAGCGGGATCATACAGATCCTGTGAGCCGCCGTGCAATTGCTCCCCGGCACGATCAGATGCCGGGGAGACCGGGGAGGAAGCCACGGGAGGCTGCCGAACTGCGCATGTCTGAGCATGCGCAGTTCGGCCAGGACCTGGGGATGTGCCGGTGGAAGAACGCGCCGGCGATCCCACGGCCGGCTTTGATGCGGCCGTTCGGAAAGAACCACCTCGGTAGGTGGTTCTTTTTTGCTGTGGATTATTGCCGGAAGGGCCAGATTGGGGACGGGCGCGCAACGCTTCCCAGATGTTGTGGTGGGATCGCGCCCATTTGCTCCACCCACGATCCGTCCCTCTCCCGGCCCTAATCCTCTCATGTGACCGGGGCCATAGAATATTATTAGGTAGAGTTGCTGGGATCCCTCATAAGTGGGTAGCAACAACTAGGAGCTCATGGCCGCCATGGGCGCTCTTCTCTGCTTCTTGCTGGTGGCAATCCAGGGCTTCCACTCACCTGCCACCACCGGCGGGGGTCCCAGATCAAGTCCCTTGCTCTGCACCCCCCTCCGGGGAGTGCAGCAGAGTTCAGGAGCCCCTGAAACTCCTCTGCAGTTAGCATGAAGCCAGTGGAGCCTGGGAGCGAGTCCTGGTGCCGTCCGTCTCGCTGCACTGCAACCCAGTGTCCGCCTCTGGGTTGACACTTTCATTGAGCTATGTACTACAATCACAAGATCTTTTCCCCTCTCAGTCTCAACAAGTTCAGACCCCATTAGCCTATCCTGGAACTTGGGATCCCCCCCCCCCCCAGTGTGCATCACCTTACACTTACCAACATTGAACTTCATTTGCCACATTGTCATCTGCTCACTCAATTTGTGGAAATCCTTCTGGAGCTCTTCAAAGTCAGCCTTTGTTTTCAGCATCCTGAATAATTTTATGTCATCTGCAAACTTGGCCACTACACTGCCCACCCCTAGTTCGAGATGATTTATGAAAAAAATAAATAGTACCATCCCCAATACCAATACCACTGCTTACTTCCTTCCATTGTGAGCAGGGCTTTTTTTCTGGGGGGACCATGCCAGAACAGAGTCCCAGAACCTCATAGACAAAATTCTTTTTAAAATGTTTAAAAGTTCATGAGTTTTCAGTATATGGATTGAAAACTTCATTTCCTTCTTGAGAGTTCTGAAAAAAGCTTGGTGAGAACTGTCCATTTATTCCTACTCTCGTTTCCTGTCATTTAACTAATTTTTAATCCATAAGAGAACCTGTCCTCTTATCCCATGACTGCTGAGTTTACAATATTTTGTTAAAGTATTTGTTTCACAGGAGACTCTGTGCCATCTTGTTAATGTTGTGTTAGTATTTGTCTTACTTCTTTTAGATTTGGCAGTACCTTTCCTGACCTGTGAAATGCATTCTATGTGGGCTTCAATTAGTGTTGTTTTAAATAGCTTCCAAGCATTCGCTAGGGATTTGACTCTCTTGTCTTTCCCCTTCAGCTTCCTTTTTTATTACTCCCCTCATTTTTATAAAGGTCCATCTTTTGAAATAAAATGTCACAGTTTTGGACTTTAGGGGTAACTCTGTATTGATATGAATCTAGGGCTGCCAAGCCATGGCAGGGGATCCGTGTGTCTTCACAGGATCCCTGCCACGGGGGACAGCGATACGCGTTGCACCGCCGTTGCCAGGATGTGACGCTATGTGTCGCTCTGGCAACAGGACTCCAAACAGCCCCATTGCCAGAGCGACGCGTAGCATCATATCCTGGCAACGGCGGTGCAACGTGTATCGCTGTCCCCCGCGGCAGGGATCCTGTGAAGACACACGGATCCCCCGCCACGGCTTGGCAGCCCTATGTGAATCTGCTTTTATCAAGAGTTAATCTTCCCTCGAGAGAAGAGCTTATGTGATTGGCTGCTCTACTCACTGTCTGATTGGCCAGCATCAGCTGAGAGAGGAAATAAAACAGCTGATCTGGAGGGAAAAGAGGTCTTTCACCCTTAGGTTTTGGTCTGAAACCTAAGGTCTGGATCATTAACCAAAGGGTTTGGCTTCTGAGGGACAAGACTTTGGAAGTCAGTGATTTCTGTATGTTGTCGAAGGCTTTCATGGCCAGAGTTCATTTATTGTAAATTTTCCAGGCTGTATGGCCATGGTCTTGGCATTGTAGGATCTGACATTTCGCCAGCAGCAGTGACTGCCATCCTCAGAGGTATAACACAGAAATATGGAGTACTCTCTGTGTCAAGGTGAGAAGAAAAATGGTAGGCAGGTAATTCTATGGCCATACAGCCCAGAAAACCTACAACAACTAATCAGTGATTTCTGCCAGGGAATTGTCAGAAAAGTACTTCTATAGAGAGAAGAAGAGGGACTCCATTACCGGCCTGCGAGCCAGCCAAATGTCTTTGTTCCTGACTAAATAAAGGTATGCTTAGCTGAAATCACTCTCCGTCTGCATACTTTTCACTGGTGACGAGGATGGGATCTTCACACCGATGAACAACGACCCGGACGCAGATTTGAGCACAGCAGCGAGCCCCGACACCGAGACCGCCGCAAGCCGCCCCGCTTCGCACCCCGGTTTGCCGGCTACGGCTCATCGCTCCGCTCCCTGCTCCATAGCTCACCGTGCTGACCCCAAGAGCAGCAGCACTCTCCTCATCGCCAGTGAAAAGTATGCTGACTCGAGCAGGAGAAGACGACGTTGGTCTCTTTCTCCCGGACTGGTTTTCTCGTTGCAAAAATGAAGGAGGCTTTCTGCAGTTGGTTTTGAGGTTTTTTTTCCCCACAGTGGCCGTCTCGGAAGGAAGAGATTGGAGGGAGGGGGGAAAGTTAATCTGACCGGAGCGGGATGGGATGGGATGGAGCCGAGCGAGCAGGAACATTTCCCCTGCTTCCTGAGCGACCGAGGGCTTTCTGGGGTCGTTGGGGTTTTTTTGGTTTTTTTTTTTACACAGTGACCATCTGTATTTTCATGGAAGAAAGAGGTGGGTCGATTCCCCAAAGCTTCCCTTCCCCTCCCTTTCCCCCCATCTTTGCAATAGAGAGACGCTGGGGAGGTGGAGGCTGGGGGGGGGAAAGCAGTTGCTGCTGAAATGGGGATGAGAAGGAGTCTATATTTTCCTCTAATTTACTCAAAAGAAGTTCCATTGGAAGATTGATGCCAAGTGGTGCTTCTTACATTTGCCAGGCATTGGGAGAAATGTTCACTTTGACTCCTAATTATGAATGGAGCTAAATAACATATGCGGAGCTACAAACGGCAGGGTGAAAATTGACCTTTTCTTTCCTTTTTTAAAAATCATATGTGTGGGGGTTTTTTGTGGGGGAATAATAATTCCACCAGGCCAGAAAATGGAAGGCTGGATGCTGAAATGGACTTGCACAGATCTGCTTTGAGATTATACATAATGCAAACTCTCCCACCGACCCAAGGCCATCAGGGCTCATGTAGAAATATTCCCCCCCCTTTTTTAAATTTGTGTGTATGTGTATGTGTGTGTGGGGGGGTACATGCGTGTGTGCATATGTGCCCATGCCTGGAAGTCATGGTGACCTCTGGCGACTCATAGAGCCACAAGGTATAGATAGAGACTCTGGGGCAAGTG
>NW_015161418.1:261866-372653 GCF_001447785.1 Gekko japonicus | reverse complement strand
TAACTGGAGATTATAATTGAAGTTTACTGTATGTGAAAACGTCTTACCTAAGTATGAGTTTGTACATACATATTAATATCTCATGCTGTGTCAATGGTTTTCAACATTAATAAAGATGTATGAAATTGATAGCACTTCTATTGCAAGGTTTGCCTATCCACTTACATTGAAGGCTTTGTGTCCAACAAACTTAGAAAGGCAGACTGTAAAGCTTGCATTGCAGGTTTTCAACTCACCCGTGGCAGAAGGTTTACAAGTCGCCAGTGATTAGTAGGTTAGATAGAGGTGGTTTGAAATATCCAACACAAGGTGTTATCAATGTGATTTCCTATACATATGTGGTAGTAAGCAAATTGTTGACCACATTTGAGGCAGCCTTTCTGAAGCATCAAACTAACCAGAGGGCTATAGCGTGTCTAAAGTCTCTGGAAGCATTAGATGAAAGTGTTGTTAAAACAATCAGGCTATAGATCCAGCTGTCTCACTGGTTGTTTAGCAATGCTAAATGTGTAAATGTCTTGCCTAAGTATGAGTTTGTACATATTAACAGTTGGTAGCAGTCAATACATTCCTAAACAACTATTGTAAAAGAGAAAATGGGCAAAGACTGTCACAAACATCACAGAGGAAACTGAAAACTTTACAGAAGTGATGTGGTTGCCTTTCACATATATTTGCCCCTGAACTGCAACAACGTGAGTTGAAATGACAACTGGGGAGATTTAGATTCATTGAAGGCCACAATGTGTAATTTTCCTCTAATTTACTAATTTACTCAAAAGAAGTTCCATAGGAAGATTGATTGTTGTTGTACTCTCTATTACATTTGTTGGTTCCCTTGAACGTTTGTGAATGTACACCAATCTCCTGTGTAGCTGGGGTTTTTTTTGGTCACTGGAGATTATGATTGAAGTTTACTGTATGTGAAAACTTCTTACCTAAGTACGAGTTTGTGCATATTTAGATCTCATGCTGTGTCAATGGTAAATAAAAAGTAATACTGAAAACCAGAAGTTATTAAACTCTATAGTTATTTGACAATACCATCATACAACAGACATCCACCACTTTCCCCTATTATATGCTTGTAAATTATACGAAACATACACTCAAATATGCAAGGGAAACTGAACTCAGTAACACTGTAAGCTAGTGTGAAGTGTCTGGAATACTGCAGTGAAAGAATCAAGAGAATATCTTGTTGGGTACACGAGAAACTGCAAGTTAAAACACTTGTGACAGTAGCTGGGAATGTTATGCCTACATTTGATGACGTTACGACCTGGTGTTCAGGCTTTCCATATAGGGGGTGGTGGCCTGTACTGTGACTTTTTTCCTATTCTGCATGTGTTTTGCTCCCTCTAGTGATTGCTTTGCTCTTTCTGACAGCTAAGGCTGCCATGTAATGGAATGTGTGGGTTGCATGTATCTCACTCCCCCTCCCTGCTTCTTTACATCTTGAACTGTTATCATAGTAGTGTCCTTGAAGCTGTGTATTGCCTGCTCCTAGCTTCCCGCTGGGAATGTAACCGTTGCCTTTTGCCTGCGTTCCTAGGTGCTTGCTCACTGGCATTTCCATATCAGAGGGTATTGTATGAAGGGGGTATATCTGGGGTTCCTTTCACTATCCCTCCATTCCTGACACAGAGGTTCATGGTGTCTTAAGTACTCACTCTCAATAAACTGAAA
The DNA here is from genome assembly GCF_001447785.1 of Gekko japonicus. NCBI lineage: Eukaryota > Metazoa > Chordata > Lepidosauria > Squamata > Gekkonidae > Gekko > Gekko japonicus. The sequence continues at coordinate 370,964 of NW_015161418.1, read as the reverse complement.
CTTCTGAAGGAACGTTGTTGAGTGTGATGGACTGAAGCCCCTGACAGAGTGTCAGGAATCTTGCATTGCCTCTACCCTTATCTCTCTTGAGATGAGCAAGGAAGAGGAACCGAAGGTGCCAGCCACAACAGACGACCAGGTACCTACTATGTCGCCACCAGTGACCACCCCGGTCACCACCCCAAAGGACCTCCGCGCTGGGACAATGCCGATGAGGGCGGTTGGGAAGAGAGGCTCTCCCAAATTGAGCTGTCGCATGCCAACCCAAACTCTCAAGGAGGCATTGATGGACATCCTGAGGCTAGTCGCACAGGTGGTACAAGAGGAGATGCAGCTGCACCGCCCGGCTCCCCCCCAGACCAACCCCACAACTCTTGCCACCCGCTCCTCCAGGGGACCAGGCTCCTGTGCTGAGGCTGTTGGAACCTCCCCCCCCCCGGGAACATCAACCGAAGGAGTTGTTGGAGGCTACGTTTGATGGTACCCCAGAGAAACTGGCATTCTTCGTGGTGCAGTTTGAGAAGTTTGTCCAGTACTGGGGCCACCTGTTTCCTTTGGATGAGTGGAGGGTTGCCTACATTGCCTCTAAACTGTGAGACAGGGCAGCTGACTAGTATGTCAGCCTTCACAACGCCCAGGGCCGGAGCGGCAAGAGTGGATGCCTTCATATGGGCCCTTTGCTTGCAATATGAGGACCTGCTGGAGAGTGAGAAGGTGCGCAACCACCTGCGCATGCTGAAACAAGGACGGAAGACGGTGAGAGAGTACACTACAGAGTTATATGCAGCCAAGATCCAAGGATGGCTGGATGGGGTGCTAGCTGAGCAATACCGACTGGGCTTGCACCCCGAACTCCGCGAAACCATTCTGCGCAGCATGCACCCCATCTTTCTGAACGCATGGATGTGGGAGGCCGCCAATATGGAGAGCCAGCTGCAGATGATTCAGATTGACGCTGCCACTCACCCAAGAGGAGGAGCCCCTGGGCCAAAACTAAAGGCTTCAACTCTGAAGGAAGGGGTCCGAGAGCAGCGAATGAAGCAGGGGCTCTGCCTCCAGTGTGGAGAGGGGGCCCCACTATACTGCTTCATGTTTGGGGTCCACCCTTCAGGCCAAAGGGGTGAAGGAACCCAAAAAGAATCGACAGGAGACCCCACTGCGGATGAGCACCGCCAAGCCCAAGTTCCAGCATGCCCTGCAAGCCAACATCCTGGAAGAGAGTTTGGAGCTCAGCAGCAAGGAGGAGACCAAACCGGTAGGAAAAGGCCAGGGCCTGCTGTAAGCAGCGCGAAGCAAAAGGTCCCGAATCAACTGCTGTCACGGATGGTGAGCAATTACCCCCCCCTTTTCATGACTGTGACTGTGATGAACCCCGAGCAGGGAGCTCATGTGAGGGTGCGGGCACTGATAGACTCGGGGTGTGCCAGAGACTTGATTAACCCCTCTTAGGTTATGGGCTTGGGGTCTCAGGTGGCTAAACTCCCTGAACCCATCATATTCACCCAGATGGACAGCTCGGCCATGAAGGAACTGTGCAAGTATGAAACAGTTCCCTTGCGGATGGGAGCAGGGGATCACTGGGAGCAACAGGTCTTCATCATCAAACCCGCCTCCCGATTCCTGCTGGTCCTGGGGAGCCTGTGGCTACATGATCATGACCTGTATATTTTGTGGGACAAAGGGCAAGTGAGGTTTATATTCCCTAAATGCCAACACCACTCCTGGGAGAAGGCATGGGGTCGGGCGCCGCTGGACAAATCCCCGAGGGCATGCCTAGCACATGAAGAGCTTTCCACTATCCCTACTGAAAAAGAGACTTGGCTAAGGTATTCGAGGAGGAGGCGGCGGACGAACTACCCCCCCCACCGCAAATTTTTCCCCCAACCCCCGAAGTGATATTTTTTATTGCATTTTCTATAAACTACCAAGAAATAAGGGAGGGTATGTACAAACTACAGGTGAAAGGAAAGATAAACCTCTAAAAAGCCAAGAGGTGGTGGCCATTACAAAGCATATAAAATTTGCTAAATTATTAGAGAGATTATTAGTTACATTAGTGTGATCAATATATGTATGATTATGTTATCAAAACCAGTAAAAATAACTGTTCAAGAAATACCACAAAAGAACCACTAATAATAATCCATTTAAGGCTAACTTCAGAGTCATTCAGCATCTCATTCCCCCCCCTTCTATTCCTCAATTGATAGTCTCATTTGGGGGCGGCTGCCCCATGCTGCGAATTGGAATCTTCTTCAGAAGTTGTAGCATCAGAGTCATTGTTGCTTCCTTTGTCACTGTCGTCGTCTTCTTTGTCGTCCTCTCCTGTAGAACCAAGCTGCTGCTTCAGAAACTCCCGAGCTTTAATAGCAGTGTCAATTCTTTCTTTCTTGTCGTTTATCTTAAAAAGGATTCCCTCAGATACCAACCATCTGTAGGGGATGTTGTTTGTTTGCAAAAACCTTGCCAAGTCTTTAAATTTTTCTCTTCTTCCTAATTTTAAATGGAATATCTTTCAAAACCCTTATTTCCTGATGTTGCTTTCAGGATTTGATTCCTCACATGCCTTTTTGAGAATCTGACCACTATCTCCTCTGGCAGATATTTCTTCTTTATATATTCTGCATATGATCTATAGACCACATCCATCTCATTTTGAATATAATCTGCTTTTAAAACTGCAGTTGGGGCCAAGGCATCACTCAGAATTTGTTTCAGATTCTCCCCCTTAGTTTCAGGGTGCCCCTGAAATCACAGGACAAAGCTTGCTTTTTCCATTTGTAGTTGCAACAGCTGTGATTCATCAGATGTTCTCTTCTTTTCCAACTTCTGCACACCTTTTTAAACCTTTTTAGTCTTGGCATCGACCTCCTTCACCATCTTGGCTGTCTGCTCAGCCTTTTGTTAATGTCACTTAGTTGGAGCTGCTGGACTGCAAAGTTCTGATTTGAAGTTGTCAGTTGCTGGTTTATGTTTGTCATTTGTTCCAGCAGAGGCCGCAAAGAGTCTGCTAACATCTTTGAAATGTCTGTGGAAGTTTCTGGTTGGCTTACCAGCCCAGCTGGACTCTGACTTCCTGAAGAAAGCTTAAGTTTCACTTACTTATCCTTCTCAGTTTTTTTGCCCACCATCTTTGGGGATGTTTATCTTTAAGAGTAGTTTGCCAAAAGTCTCTAAAGTTCACAATAATGCTTGTAAATCTCTTGTGAAGTTCTTAAAACAGCTCCGTTTTGCTTTTATGGATTTGGAGATGCCGCTATCTTTTCTTTGCATTTGGGAAGTTCCCTCCCCCACTCGCTTTTATTGTAGGGAGAGAGGGTTTCTGCCTTTATTCTAGTGTTTTAGCTTTCACGGACTCACAGTTCATGTTGGCCCGAAGGCCTCGCCAAAGGTACGTGTTGCTTGCTCAGTCTCTATGCGCTTGTTCCGGTCAGTGACTCAAGAGCCATAGCGGATGCACAGCAGCAGGACTGTCGGGGCAGAAGGGAGCCTCTATTCTCCAGCAGTGTGCCAGAGGAGAGGCAACCCTTTAGCACCCCATGGATGGGGGCCCAACACAAGGGCTCTGGGAGAGTGTGAATGATCACACCCCCTCCCAACCACTGGTGTGCAGATCACATCCCTGGGAGCTCCCAGGAATGCGTCTGACATTGAGATGTCAAAAAACAGAAACCTCCCCCACTGCAATTCTGACTGTACCATTGAATTGCTCCCTGGGCAAAAACTACCCATGGGCAAGTTGTATGCCATGAGCCCGGGGGGAAAGGAGGAATTACAGAAGTTTATTGACAAAAACCTAGCCCAGGGTTTTATCCACCCTGCTTCCTCCCCATTCACGACCCCAGTCCTCTTCCAGAAAAAGGACAAGGGCCTCCAACTGTGTACGGACTATAGGGACTTGAATGCTGTGTCAGCTACCAACGCATACCCCTTGCCTCTGATTAAAGATGTCTTGGCAGAGGCCGCTAAAGGAAAGGTTTTTACCAAACTAGACTTGAGGGATGCATATTACCGAGTGCGCATCAAGGAGGGGGATGAATACAAAACAGCGTTCAACACCCTCCTAGGCCAGTTTGAGTATTGAGTCATGCTGTTCAGCCTTCAGCCCCCCCCCCCCCGGGGTATTCATGAACCTGAACAACAAACTGTTGCATAAGCACTTATTTAGGGGGGGCCCTATTTTTCTGGATAACATTTTACTGTACTCCCCCGACAAGTAGTCGCATGAAAAGTTGGTGAGCGAGGTGCTGCAGACATTGTATGATAATAAACTCTTTGCCAAGCTGTCCAAGTGCAAGTTCAACCGCACTGAGGTGGATTTCCTGGGTTACCACATTTCCCCTTGGGGCTTAGAAATGGATCCTGCTAAAGTACGTGATGTCCTGGGGTGGGAGGCTCCCCAAACCCACCACCAGCTCCAATCCTTTTTAGGGTTTGTGAATTTCTACAGAACCTTCATTTTGAACTTTGCCCAAGTTAGCCTGCCTCTCACCGACCTGCTTAAGACAAAGGGGAAGGGGCCCGAGAGTACTAAGCCTGGGGCTAGGTTGCACTGGTCTTCTGAATGCCAGGAGGCTTTCGATTGCCTTAAGGCTTTATTCACATCGGAGCCCGTGCTTGCCCAGACAGATGGGGGGGGGAATTCATCGTGCAGGTCGACATGTCAGATGTGGCCATGAAAGGGGTGATCTTGCAGGAAGGGGGAGAGGGCAAACTGCATCCCCTGGCCTATGTGTCACGAAAGTTCAATGCCATGCAGCATAACTGGTCTGTTTGGGACAAAGAAGCGGGAGCCATTAAATGGGCGTTGGCAACCTGGAGACACTGGCTGGAGGGAGCCAGGGTGCCTTTTGAAGTCTAGACTGATCAAAAAAACTTAGAAGTGCTGCGCACCCCAAGAAACCTGAATGCCAAACAGTTGCAGTGGGCAGATTTCTTCTCTAAGTTCAGATTCACTCTCCACCATTTCCCAGGCAAAGCAAATTCCCTGGTTGATGCACTTTCGTGCCTCCCCCAACATGACAGTCAGAGGGAGGGCATCATAGACTCTATGCTCACCCCTCCCAGCTGGGCAGAGCTGTCACCACATGTAGCCAAGCAAAGGCCCGGGGGGGGAGAGAACATGGAATGCTGGGGGCTGAAGTTCACCTCGGCGTTCTCTGAAGGCGATGCCAGGGAGGTGGAGGGGGACGGGACATTGGAGAAACAGGACAACGGTTGCTGGTACAAGGGACTATTCGTTCTGGCTGCCCTACGGGGGAAGGTCATGTCGGCAGCGCATGGAGCTAAACTAGCTGGGCATCTCGGCTATTTGAAAACTTTACATCTACTGCAGCACCAGTTTTGGTGGATGAGTATGCGCAAAGACATTTCCTTGTTTTTTCAGTCCTGCCAAACTTGCATTATGTGCAAGCCTTGCCCTGGAAAGCCTCCTGGGTTGCTCCAGCCACTACCCACCCCGATCCAGCCCTGGGAGGTGATATCTATGGACTTCATCACTGACCTCCCTCCCAGCAAGGGCAAGACAGTAATATGGGTAGTGGTCGATCTTTTTTCCAAGCAAGTGCATTTCATACCATTCAGTAAAGTGCCCATGGCCCACACGCTTGCTAAGGCATTCATGCATCACATTGTGAGACTGCATATCCCCAAAAAAGATTGTTTTGGACCACGGCTCCCAGTTCGTGGCTAACTTCTGGGGGGAGCTGCTTAAGGTCTTGGCGGCTGAATATGCCCTCAGCAGCACATACCACCCAGAGACCAACAGCCAAACCGAACAGGTGAACCAAATCCTGGAACAGTTTTTATGTTGTTTTACTAACTACCGGCAAGATGATTGGGTCGATTTACTGGCATTCGCTGAATATTGCTACAATAACTCACTTAACTCCTCCACTGGGCTTTCACCCATCAAAACTGTGTATGGCTATGAGGGGAATCCCCTACCTTTTTTGGCTGAGGATCCATGCCCAGGAGGGGAGGTGGCGGACTGGTGCGAAGGGTTGCGGGTGGCCTGGCCCCTAGTAGGTCAAGTTTTGGACAAAGCGTAAGCTGCTTACAAGTTCCAGGCCAACAAGAAAAGGTCTCCCGGTTGGGCACTGCAACTGGGTGATATGGTTTATGTCTCGACGAAAAACATAACGGGGTTGCAGCTCAGCTGCAAACTGGGATGGAAATATGTGGACCCCTTTCTGGTGATCCGTAAACTGAATGATGTGACTGTTTAGCTGGCCCTCCCTAAAAATATGAGACACTTACATCCTGTTTTTCATCACAACCTATTGAAGAAGGACCCGGGTCCCAACGTCTGGAGGCTGCTCTGACCCCAGCTGCCCCCCTTGTTAGTGAATGGCGAGCACCACTATGAAGTCTCACAAGTCTTGGACTCCAAACTGAAATGGGGTCATCTGTTCTATCTCACTGAGTGGGTGGATTTTGGGCCAGAACACAGGGAATGGGTGGATGCCTCTGATGTTGTTGCTCCTCGGCTTCTCCGGGAGTTTCATTTTCGGTTTCCTGAGATGCCGGGTGGAGGGGTGCCTTCTGGGGGGCAGAATGTCAGCTAAGGCTGCCATGTAATGGAATGTGTGGGTTGCATGTCTCTCACTCCCCCTCCCTACTTCTTTATATCTTGAGCTGTTACCATAGTAGTGTCCTTGAAGCTGTGTATTGCCTGCTCCTAGCTTCCTGCTGGGAATGTAACCGTTGCCTTTTGCCTGCGTTCCCAGGTGCTTGCTCATTGGCCTTTCCGTATCAGGGGGTCTTGTATGAAGGGGGTATATCTGGGGTTCCTTTCAGTATCCCTCCATTCCTGACACAGAGGTTCATGGTGTCTTAAGTACTCACTCTCAATAAACTGAAACCTCTGAAGGAACGTTGTTGAGTGTGATGGACTGAAGTTTTCCTGTCTCTTTCATAGCTGTTTCTCTGTTTTTATGAGCACTTTAAAAGCGCTTGTAAAAAAAAGGAGAAACAGCTATGAAAGTCTGAAGCGACCACTAGAGAGAGCAAAAAACATGCAGAAAAAACAATATTCTCTTCCAACTAGCATCACTGAATTAGCTGCAGTTCTGTCTCCTCTGTTTGTCTCTGTGACAGATGAAATGCTCTTTTTGCCTGAGGCAAAGCCAGAGAAGAAAGACACCTTAACACAAGGTGGGTACAGCGTACACAAAATGGAGATGTCTTGGCAATCCTGATACACACATGTGTGGATCTACAAATTGTGAAGGGATATGAACCTATCCTATTTATTTGCTGGGCCACTAAAAGTGACATCCCTTTTACTGGCCCTACACTTCTGTCTTTGAAAGAAGCCTAACAAGACCATTCAGTAGCCAAAGCTTTCCCTATCAGTGATGTCCACCTCAGAATAATTTTCTATATGTTAACTTGCTGCTAAAGGCCACGGAGCAAGGCCTGTAAAAAGGATGGCAAGCCGGTGAAGCCACACCACTGATCCTGCCAACTTTTCCCGCTTCACAATTTTCTTCTTCCAAGGACAAAATAAAACTCTATCTGGATGTATAACAGCCAATCATCCAGTTTGTTCTGTTTTCCTTTGATAGAGGATTCCAGGGAAGTTCAAAAGCTTCGCACAGATTTTAATTAAATTGAGGAAGGCCAACAAAAGAAAAATCTACTTTTTTTTGTCTCTCTCAGTCAGTGGGTCAACTTGACAAAAACAACCTGATCAAAAAGGACTTGTTAGAAGCCATCTTACAAAGCAAAGCAAAAAAAAAACCTTGCTGTCATCCTGATGATTAGAAAAGTGTGAATCTTTCAATTTTCACATAAGGTATTGCTGACTGAGTGGCAGTCGTCACCTAAAACAGGCTCCCAAAGTAGAGGAAAACAACAGAACAGTTCCCTCTAAGCTGAGTTAGTGTGAGCTAGCTCACAGTTTTTTAGCCTCCGGCTCACACATTTTTGCCTTAGCTCTGGAAGGATGGCTCCAGAGCAAACTAATTTATGCAGCAGCCAAATCGCTCGCTCACAACTTTAATGCCAGTAGCTCACAAAGTAGCATTTTTGCTCACAAGACTCCACAGCTTAGAGGGAACATTGACTGGGACCCCAGAATATATTAGCAGAACATCTCAAGAAAGAAATTGGTGATTACTTCCCAAAATATCCCACTGGACTCTACAGTTCTCCTACTGAACTCCTCATTCACATGCAACAACAAGGAAATTATGGTGTCTGGCCTGGCTTCCACTCTACTGGCTGCGGCACGACTGTCCATAGCAGCGTCATGGAAATCCCCTAATATTCCAACAATTAACCAATGGCGAAATAAATGCTGGGATCATTTTATAATGGACAAAATTGCAGACACGAAAAGAACCAGTACAGTGCACCCAGGACAGACTCGAAATTTGTACGACACTGGTTTCCAGCTCTTATATATTTCAACCCCAATTACATTGCACGGTTACACTTGTAAGTTTGATCACTTTAGTCTGAGCGCTCCTTTCAAATAAGTAAAATAAGAAAATTTCTAGATCAAAGAACAGCAGTCAAATGTTGAACATTTAAAACAAATCAGCCTATATACTATGTTTGTAAAAAGTTAAAAGTTAAAAGTATTGTCACTGAAAAGTATTTTTCTCTATTATCTATTGTTTATTGTAAAAGTATTCTTAATAAAGCAGTTGAAAATTTAAAGAAAAAAAGAAAGAAAGAAAGAAAGAAAGAAAGAAAGAAAGAAAGAAAGAAAGAAAGAAAGAAAGAAATTGGTGTCAATTGTGTGTGTGTGTTTGTGTGCTTGCCTGGAAGTTGTGGTGACTTCTGGTGACCCCTACTGGGGGCCTGGATGCATTTCAGAGAGGTGGCTTGATTAGACTGCCTCTGCACCCCACCTCTGGTATTCCTTGGAAGTCCCCCTTCCAAGTACTTGCCAGAGTCAGCCCTGCTTAGCTTCCAAGATCTGACGAGATTGGGCTTGCCTGGGCTATCCAGGTCAGGGCCCCAGAAAAATTTTAATGAGTACTAGTATGTAGTACCAGTACTGACTGGTTTACTCAAATCAAGATATGAAATATTGCTCCTCACCTGCTATGCTCCTTGGCTTTGTCATAAGGTTGCCTGGCTGCTTTGGTCACCAGGAAGAGCCACTTAACTGGAGGAAGGGTTCGAACTTCGGTGGGTGGAATGGCAGGACATAAGTATATTTGTCAGCCTCCAGATATGGCCTCAGAATTTCTAGGAATTACAATGCATCTCCAGATTACAGAGATCAGTTCTTCTTGAGAAAACAGCTGCTTTGGAAGGTGGGCTCTATGGCATTATACACTGCTGAGGTCCCTCCCCTCCCCAAACCCGCCCCCTCCCAAGCTCTACCTCCCAAATCTCTAGCAATTTTCCAACCCAGAGTTGGCAACCTTAAATGCAAGGCAATGCTGCAGAGACTTATTTATACTTATTAGGGACACTTCCACATTTCTTCTTGGTTTGTGGAGTTTCATATCTCCATGTCTTCTTTTCTAAGTGGAATGTACCGGCGGGAAATTTCCATTCTATTGGGTATTGGAGGAGCCAGAATTTTACTCCGTGTGTGCATGTTAAGTGCCATCATGTGACTTCTGACTTATGGCCAGCCTATGAATCAATGTCCTTCAGAACATCCTGTTGTTAACAGCCTTGCTCAGGTCTTGCAAACGGAGGGCCATGGCTTCCTTGATTGAGCCAATCCATGTCATTTTGGGTCTTCCTCTTTTCCTAGCATTGTCTTTTCCAGTGATTCTTGTCTTCTCATAATGTATCTGTAAAACTCTCCCAAAACATCACTTTTCAAATGAATCAGCTTTCTTCACATCAGCTTTATTCAAAGTCCAACTTTCACATCCGTACATAGTAATGGAGAATACTATGATGAGAATTAACTTGATCTTGGTGGCCAGTGACACATACATACACTTGAGAATCTTTTCTAGTTCTTCCCAGGAAAACTAGAAATCAAGCAGTTCTGCCCTCTCTTCATCACCTGTTACAATTTAACTTTCCTGTCCCCGCAATGGGCCTACCATGTCCTTGCTCTTTTTCTTGCTTTGAACAAAAGAAAAGAACCCTTTTTTGGCATTTTTAGGATCTCTTGCTAGCCTAAGCTCATACTAAGCTTTAGCTTTCTTAACTCTCTCTCTACAAGCACTGGTTATTTGTTTATATTCATCCTTGGTTATAAGGCCCCCCTTCCACTTTCTAAACGAGTCTTTTTTATTTCTCAAGTCTTTAGAAGGCTGTTTATGGAGTTACCTTGGTTTCTTTAGGCTCCTCCCATTTTTCCTTCTCATAGGAATTGTTTGTGATTGTGCCTTGACTATTTTGCTTTTAAGAAACTTCTATCCCTCTTGAATTCCTTTCTCCTTAAGTATTCCTGACCATGGGATTCTACCCAGCATAACTTTACATATGTCAAAATTTGCTTTCCCAAAGTCCAACGTATATGTCTGACTACATACAGCTTTTACCTTCCCCAAGCTGTAAATTCCAAAATTACATGGTCACTACTACCCACAGTGCCCACTACCTTCACCTCGTCAACCAGTTCTCCCCTGTTGTTAAGAATCAAGTCCAAGATAGCAGATCCCCTTGTTTCCCTCTCCACTTTCTGGAAAATGAAGTTGTCAGCAAGACAAGTCAGGAATTTATTGGACCTTTCATTTTTAGCAGAGTTGGACTTCTAACAGATATCTGGGTAATTGAAATCTCCCATGACCACCATGTCCCATCTCTTTGAGAACTTTGTAATCTGTTCTAGGAGTGTTTCATCCAAGTCCTCTGCCTGGCTTGGTGGTCTATAGCAGACCCCCACCATAATATCACTATTATTTCTTACTCCTTTTATTTTTACCCAGAAACTCTCAACTAGACTTCCATGCTCAGATTCACGTATTTCCTCACAAGTATATACCTCCTTTACAAATAACGTGACTCCTTCACCCTTCCTTATTTGTCTGTCCGTTTTAAATAAATTGTACCCCTCAATCCTAATATTCTAGTTGTGAGTGTCATCCCACCAAGCTTCAGTAATGCCTATTAAGTGATAGTCCTCTTCCTGTATTAGGACTTCAAGTTCCTCCTGCTTCTTTCCCATATTCTGCGCTTTAGTGTAGAGACATCAGAATTCATGTTTTATGCTCCTGAGGATTTCATTCTGTACTTACATGTGAGTTAATGTTACCTAGCATATGTGCCACTCCCAGCAAAACTTTAGAGTTCTTATCTCCAGTTATTGGCATCATACTAGGCTTTGCATTTTTGTCTCACTCCCCCATAGGATTTAGTTTAAAGCTCTCTTTATTAGGTTTGCAACACATTTTTTCCTACCCTCGTGAGGTGCTAACCATCTCCTGATAGAAGAGCTTCATCTTGAAAGCGTAAGCCAGGTCCAAAAATACAAACCTTTCCTGATGACACTATCTATGTAGCCAGTCATTCATTTTCAGTATTCTTCTTTCCCTTCCTAATCCATGGCTTTTGACAGGAAGAACTGACAAAAACACAACCTGTGCTCCCAATTCCTTCACCTTTTTACCCAGAGCCACATAGTCTCTTTTAATATGTTCTGGGCTGTGATGAGGAGTATTATTTGTTCCCATGTGGATGAGCAAAAAGGGATAATTATCTGTGGGCTTGATGAGTCTTCCTACCCTTTCTGTCACATCCTGGATGCATGCACCTGGCAGACAGCATACCTCTCAAGAGAAGAAGTCTGGTCGGCATACTTTAGCTTCTACCCCTCTCAGTAGGGAATCCCCAATTACCAACACACACATTCTCCTATATTGGGGAGCAGAAGTTCTAGTCCTTTCATCCACGGGGGTCTGAGAAATTTCCTTCAAGCTTCATGGAGGCTGGGGAAGGAGCCCTTGTTCCAGTGGTTCAGAATCAATTTCTGTGGGGACATCCAGGAACCTTTTGCTTAGTAACAGAGGCTCAGAATATCTCTTGATTTTCCTGCTCCTGTGGGTTACATTCTTCCATATGCCCTCCTCCTGTGTTGGGTGCTCCTCCATTTGCTAAGATACCTTTCCCTCCTCCTCCTCCTGATGCCCTCTCAGGAGAGCTTCATGCATTCTATCCATGAAATCTTCACCTTCCTTTTCAACTGGAGTGTGGACAAGAATGCCTCAAGTCCCTGTATCTTCTCCTCTTGTAGGGCTACCAATTTACACTTGCTGCAAGTGTAATTGCTGTTACCCTCAGGTAAGAATACAAACATGCCACAAACTTTGCACATCACTGCCTCATGGTTGGGACATCAAGGCCATCATGGGCGTGGGCTCCTCAATATATAAAGGCCTGATTGACATTAAAACTTTATAACTATTATTTGGAGCAACACTGCTCCACTGATTCATACACAACCTGCCTGGCTTGCAACAGATATTTCATATTTACATTTCTAGTGTGTGTTGTTATTATTTAGACTAGAGGTTAGAACTCATTTGTTATGAGGGCAGTATCTGACATAAATGTCACTTAGTTGGGCCGGTCCATGCCTGCTATAAAATGTAACATGAAGTACCAAAGATATAAACTTTATAAAGATAATTTCAAATGCTGAATGGCAATAGAAGGCATGACTGGATTAGGTGTGATATGCAGAGGGGAAGTAGGCGTGGAGATATCAGCATTGGTAATGAGACAGGGAACCTAGGTCTCAATTCCATCCAGGAGAATTTGGTCCAGTAGGATTAGAAACCACAGCATTAAGTTGTTGACCTAAGAGTAGCAATGCTTTTACAAAGGAATTTCAAAGGGAGATTAGAAAGAGATGCATCCTCCTGGACTGAACTGAGAGCTAGTTTTCCTGTCTCATTACCAATATGTGCTATTATCATTTGGCATCTGAAATCACTCCACTGCCCAAGATATAAGGACCAATCCACATGTTCTAATTCCGAATAATTTTTTAAAATTTCCTTAATGGTAATTGTGCTCGTCAGAAGAATCCACACAAAAGCTATACCTGGAATAAAACGTTGTTGGTCTTGAAGCTGCAATGGGACTCCAACTTTGTTTTCTCTTTCTCTTTCCCCCCTCCCTCCTGTAGTGGAACACTGCGGAAGATTATTGTATGTTGAGGAGGCAGGTGGTGAGCCACACAGCCCTTCTCTAGGTGAATAACAGTCTCAAGGCAGCAGGGGATTAAGAGCACCTGGTGGTAGGAGTGCACTATAAGAGTGGGCGAGCTCTCTGAGTAGAGTCACTAGCAGAAGAGCTACCAGCAGAAGACCTCGTTTGTGGGAAGGCAGCATGCTACACACCAGGAAGCAAGCTACAAGCAAGGCAGACAGCAAAGGCTTGGTGGCTCCAGTTCGGGTGTTTGTCTTGAGAAGGCTTCTACTCCAGATTATTATTGTTGTTTAGTTTGGGCTGAATAAAGCTGCATTTTCTGTTCCAAATTGCTTGTTGGAATCCATTTGAACCATGGGTAACATACCTCCTCAAAAGCAGCCCCAGAGAAGGAAGCTGAAGCTCACTCTGTGTGTGTGCATGAGAGAGGGAGAGGGAGAGAGAAGAGAGACTTGCGGGGGGGGGGGGAAGAGGCAGGCAGCAGGAAGCAGGAATCAAAGAGCCACTGAGAGAGCTGGGGGGAAAGCAAGTTAGGGTGTGGCTACAGGAGCAGCTCTGGGAAAGGAAGCAGAAGAAGGAAGTTGCTTGGGGGTCAGTTTTGAGCCCTGTGCAGGCTGGATTCAGCCTGCGGGCCGCATGTTTGCCACCCCTGATTTGGACCACTGAAGAAGGCCCTCTGGGCTGAAATGCATCTGGTCTAGAGAATCAATATTTTGGTCTTAGTTATTGTATGTGCAACTTACATTTGTTGCTGTATTCTATGTGGCTGTAATGTGATTAGTGTTCCCTCTAAACTGACTTAGTGTGAGCTAGCTCACACATTTTTGTCTTAGCTTAGGAAGGATGGCTCCAGAACAAACCAATATATGCAGTGGCCAAATCGCTCACTCACAACTTTAATGCCAGTAGCTGACAAAGTAGAATTTTTGCTCACAAGACTCCACAGCATAGAGGGAGCATTGAATGTGATACCCACTACCTCTCTGTTTTTAATCTATATTCTATGTATGTTTTTAATCTGCAGTTACTGTGCGCTTTGTAGTAAACAGATGTATTTTGTTCTGTGTTTTAGCTGTTGTTCAACCTTCTAGGTTCCTGACTTGCTTTTCAGATTGGTTTTCCCCCTTTTTGCTTTCCATTTATTCATGGAATAGAAGTATTCACCATGATGGATGGGCATGCACTGGACCCAAGTGCAGAGTTGAATAAAACACCCCATCAATGGGTGTGCTCTGTACCTGTCTGGGTCTGCCTAGCTAGTGGGTTCCTTGGCTGAGTACCCTTACACCCTCCCTGCTGCTGTGAGAGTCAAAAGTCTGAGGGTGCCTGCTTTTCCATCCATCTTCTGGATACTGACTGCATGTTTCAGCTCGGGGGTGGGGGGGTTGTGAGTAGATGGGTGAACTCCAAACCCAGGTGCAGATTCAAATAGAACACCCGCCCTCCGTGGGTGTGCTCTGCACCTCTCTGTTTCCACCTTAGCTAGCGGGTTCCTCGGCTGAGTACTCACATTCATTGCACCCTCACAGCTGCCGTGGGGGTACTTTTGGAAATCTGGGGATGCCTGGTTGGCCCTTCTGTCCCTTCTAACTTGTCTTTAGACGTGAGAGGGGGTCCTGCCAGCTTCATATATGTTTCCACTTATCCGAGGAGTAGAAGTATTCGCCACAATGGATGGGGGCACTCCAGACCCAGGTACAGAGTTGAATAAAACACTGTCATAAGTCAGCCTGAGACCAGTGACAGCGAGGGCACCTCAGGGGAAGAGGGGCCTTCTGTAACTGACCTTAAGCTAGCAGATGAGTAACAGGAGAATGAGTTACTGACTGATCAGGACTCACAGCCCACAGCTGAAACTGTGCCCACATCCTGCAGCTCTGAATCAGTAAACAAGCCTTCAGAGGTGACTCCCAGACCACTTGGCTCCCCCACACCCATGGAGAGCCAGAGACGTCAGTGCTGTGCAGAGTTGCAGGCCAGGAGAAAGTGCAAGCATTTCCTCGGCTGATGCCAGCTGTCAGTGGAGAAGACAGATGACTAATTGCAGGATGACTGCCAAGTAGCTGCTTGGAAGCATAGCTCATTAAGACCTAGCTATAAAACCAGCCAAGCAAAGCAGCTGCTTGTGAATGCAACAAGTATGCTTGCCTGAGCCACCGGCCTTGTTGGTTACCTGCTTCCTGGACCCTCTGACTTGGACTGTGGGCTGGATTTGGATGATCTGCTTGCTGAACCCCTGACCTTGGACTGAACTTGGAAGACCTACTCTCTGTAACCCCTGACTTAGAACTATGTTTGGTGCTTCTGGAACCCAGCAACCCATCCCTCTGGACTGCTCTACTGAGCCCTCAGCAGTGGACTCTCAATAGGGCTGGGTCAGTGCAAACACCCCCATTTGTGGGTGTGCTCTGCACTTGTCTGGTTCTACCCTAGCTAGTGGGTGCCTCAGTTGAGTACCCATATTCATTAAACCCTCCCTGCTGCTGTGGGGGTACTTCAGGAAGCACCATCAAAAGTCTGGGGGTGCCCACCTTTCCATCTCTCTTTTGGGTTAGTCACACTTTGGGGTTTGGGTGTCAGAGGTGGACTCAGGGCTTTCAAGCCACTATGTCAACTTCCTTCTCAGGGCTTTTGAGCTACTTCCTTGTCAGCATTTTGACCCACCATGTCTACTTCCATCTCAGGGCTTTGACCCCCCATGTATACTTTTTTCTTTGGGCTTCAGCTTACCACATCTACTTTCTTTTCCAGTTCGTACCCATCCCCAGTAGCAACAGTAACCTAATGTGCCACCCAATTTCTACACAGTTTCTTCTGATGTCTGCACAAGCACAGACAAAAACTAGTTTAATGGTTTCTGCTTCAGAGCCAGTTTGGTGCAGTGGTTAAGTGCGCAGACTCTAATCTGAGAGAACCGAGTTTGATTTCCCACTCCTCCACTTGGCAGCTGCTGGAAGACCTTGGGCAAGCCATAGTTCTGTCAGAGCAGTTCTTGAAAAAGAGCAGTTTCTGTCAGAGCTCTCTCAGCTCTACCTACCTCACAGGGTGTCTGTTGTGGGGAGGGGAAGGGAAAGGAGTTTGTAAGCCGCTCTGAGACTCCTTTGGGTAGTGAAGGGCAGGGTATAAATTCAATCTCTTCTCTTCTTCAGCATAATTTAAAAATCATATTTTTTCTCTCTGCATCTAGGAGTTTCTCTTAGTTTGCAGCAGAACCATAAATAGTAGCTGTTGCTGGTCATATTCTGCGATATTTTTCATCCATGTATGGTCTATCCTTTGGCTGTTAGATAAAAAGACAGAATGGAAGTGAACAAAAATACCTTTTATTAAATAATATTTTTTATTAAAGCCTAATAGGCCCCTTGGGAGGCCCAACGAAACTGTCTATAACTCCCTTCTTTTCTACCAATAGCCATGACAGCCAAGTCCCTAAACCAATAATTTCTCATGCAGTTCTTCAGGGAATGTTTCATTCTTCTAAGGGATGAGAATATTTTATCGCTGAACACTTAACAAAGAAATACGTACAACAGTGATATAGCAGATACAGTTGGAATAATATCATGAGATCTTGGTAGAATCATAGTGTTGTTGTTGTTCAGTCGCACAGTCGAGTCTGACTCTTCGCGACCCCATGGACCAGATCCCGCCAGGCCCTCCTGTCTTCCGCTGTCCTCTGAAGTTTGCTCAATTTCATGTTCGTTGCATCGATGACACTGTCTAACCATCTCATATGAATCATAGTACCAGTCAACTTTTCTTCTTAGCAAATAACACCCTATCATTTACCTCCAACATTTCTTTATCGCCTGATATGGGCCTGGCTTGTATCATTGCATTTGTTTCCAAAGATGGAAGTGAACTTCTGTTTTTTGAAGGAGGCAAATTAATACCAATTCTCCCCTCCCACCGCAGGCCCCCATTTCATTCCCTGTACTGTTGGGAGGACCTGAGTGGGAAGGAGAAGTTAGAAAGTCCTACTTTTTAAGGTCCAGTCTACAAGCAGATGTTGATGGATGCAAACCTCTTTGCTAACGTTTTAATAATGCTTTATCTATTTAGTAGCATTTCTTCTCCCTTCTATTCCCAAACTGATTTTGAGTATTGGACATGATTTTTAGCTGGGTTTTTATCTACCCCTTGCTGCCGGCTCATAGGGCATCAATATATCTAATTCTCAACAAGGCCAAATCTGTGGGTACTTAAATCCAGAGGCTGATGCCATGAACAGACGGGACAGATAATTCTACAAACCTGGAAATGCCCAGATTTGCAGAACAAATTGAAATCTCAAAAACAAAAACAAAAACCACTGGGGGTTACAATAATAGAAGCACCTGCTTTAAGGAACAAATGCCCTCAGTGACCGTTGCCAGGCAACTACAACACTTTTACCAGCCCTCAAACTTTACTTTCTGGAAGTAAAAGGCAGGGGAATGTGGTCACACCCTTTCTAGGCCCATTTTAGCCTTTGAGAGAGGACCTTGCCACCACCCGACTTGCATGACTCGCGCATGACTGGTTGCTTGCTACTGTTCAACAACAGCCACCCCATGAAAGCCAATATAGCATAGGGGTTAGAGTTTCATACAAGTATCAGGGAGACACTGTTTCTGTTGGGTATTACAAGTTGAAAACACTCAGTATATCTGGGGTTAAATGTTTGTTTATGTTACTCACAGGAAGTCACGTGTTTCTCATGTAACCAATGTTCTTTAGATGTAAGAAGCCCGGGAATTTTCTCCCTGATCTAGGAGTTTGATTGGGACGAAAGTGTCAAAGTGTTTTAGCATTTTATGGCTCCTCTTCCCATCTTTGTTTGCTGTTCTGAAGAAGAAGAGAAGCCATAACTCTCTTCTAGTTTTTGTCTTTGTAGTGTAAGGATGTAGCCGATTAGCTCTGTTGTTATTTTCATCCCAGTTACCCTTCCCCATGCTAGAATTTCGTAAAAACTTTCTATTTTAATCACACATGGACTCTGAGTCTGAATTATTTTACTCTAGCTCTGCTAAGCTATCTTATCTCTGCTAAATACCATTTTTTCAATATCTCACTATCAAAACCCAACAGTTTCAAATCACCACTCTGCCGTGGAAACTCAGTGGATGAAGGTAACAGGAAACAGAGATACAGGAAAAAATGAGGTGCCTTCAGCAAGTCCTTGTATGTTCCCCACCGCATGACTGGGTCTGGTCCCACCTGGTGGTTGGCCCTTTGTAACTGGGCCCAGCCCTACAGCCAGCCCTGTTCAACGGGTCCATATTTTTCCTAGGCAGAGTCTGCCAGAGAGAGGACAGGAGGTAAAGCTGAAGACACGGGGGGGAGATAAAGGTAGGTTGGTTGATGGGTGAGAAGAAGATAAGGAAGCAGGGGAAAAGTGAAAACATGGGGTTCCCAGAAGGAGAGTGGGAAAAGTGTGGACCCCCACATTGTCCCTGTTTCCCATGAAGTAAATAAATAAATAGTCTGGGCCTAGTTAGTTAGTTAGTTGGTAGGTAAACTTTTATCCTACTCTTCCTCCAAGGAGTTCAGCGTGGCATACATCATTTCTCCGTTTCTCCCTGTTGTCCTCACAACCCTGTGAAGTATGTTAGGCTGAGGGAGAGTGACTGGTCTAAGGTCATGACCATAGGGAGCTTTGAACCTGGGTTTTTCAGATCCTAGTCCAATACTCTAACCACTACCCCATATCAACTAATCCAGCCACTATACAACATTGGCCTACTATCCCTTGGTTCCAACCTTGGCCTCCCCCTGACCATGAGATTTCTTCATAGTTCCCTCTCTCTCTGGTCTCTTTTTACCTCTGTGTTTCCTGTCTCCTATGCCTTCCCCCCCCCCCCAAGCTTCCTTTGCCTATCCTTCCCTCAGCTTCCTGGTCTGTTGCCTATTCTGCACACTTCCTTCAGTCACCTTGCCTCTGAAGCCCCTACTCCACTATCCCTTGTGACTTTGGGGACTTTTTCCCTGCACTTGATCCTAGGGTCTTTGGCCCCTGCCACATGGCAGGGAAAACACAGGAAAAAGTGCGGCTTTTAAAAGCTGCACCAAAGTTGAGACGCCGCGGCGGGATCCCACGGATCCCCTGAGCTGCGGCACTTCGCTCCCCGGCACGATCAGATGCCGGGGAGAAAGAGTCGGATGGGAGGGGGAGGCTGCCGAACTATGCATGCTCGAGCATGCGCAGTTCGGCCGGGGGCCGGGATGTGCCGGCACAAGGACGCGCCGGCTGATCCCACGGCCAGCTTGAGGCGCTTCAATCAGAAGAACCACCCAGGTAGGTGGTTCTTTTTGGTGCGGGTTTTCGGCCGGGAGGGACGGATCGGGGACGGGCAGGCAACGATTCCCAGATGTTGCCGTGGGATCGCGCCCGTTTGATCCACCCCGGTTCTGTCTCGCTCCTGGACCAAAACCCCTAGTATGAACAGGGCCTTTGTTGGTTTTGCTGAGATGAACATTTTCGTCTCTGGTTCCTTAACAAAATTTGGACTGCAGACATTCTGCAACCACTGTTCCACTAAACAGCTATCTGTGAGCATTCCATGCCACCAGACCAAAGCAGAGAACAGAGGGTGGAACTCTGATGTCATTGTTTACAAACACTGACACATTTAGATTCATGCCATAAAACATACACTAGAAAGAAAAATAACCAGCAATCCAAGAGTCAACACTAAAATACTGGTGCCACCTAGTGGCAGAAAATATAGCAGCAACCCTTGCCATAAAAGATACATGGATGTTTTCCACACGAAGTTTTTTTCCTATCAATGCCACTGTTCCTTCAGTATTTATACCATAGAATATAGAGGATATTCCTCCAAAACTGTCTTATATTTTCCATGTTATCATCCTGAGGTTTTCGTTGTTGTTTCTTAAGTGCTGGATTATTGACATTTAAAAAAAAAAAAAAACCTTCCACCACAATTGGTGAGCAACCCTTTACATATAGTTTTTTTTTTGGGGGGGGGGGTTGGTTCCATGCCACCCAAAAAGATAATATAAAAGCACCTATTGAGAAAGATATGAAAGAAACAGGATTCCATGGCAACAGTCCACCTCTAGTGTCTTTAAAACAAGCAAATAGCATTGCGTTAAACCACATAGAAACTGCTAGTTCCCAGTAATCCTTTCTTAATATGCAGAGACCCTAAGTCTGACACACTTATAGGATAAAAACAAAGACCATTACAGAACTGCATGAAACTGAGTGGTCAACTCTGAGCAGCAAAATTACTTTGAAAACATCTGAAGCGACAGAATTGGCCATTCCTGATGGATATTTTTTCTTATTATTTCTTCTCTCTGCACCTTGTTCTTTCTTCGTCAAGACCTCTGAAGACTGTTTGAGCATCAAGGTAGTCTGCAGTTCCTCCTTATAGTTCTTAAGAAGAGTCACAGAAACAGTCACTTTTCTTCCATAGATCACCACCCTCTAAAATGAGAGGAAAGCCATTTGGGCTTGTGTGGTAGCAAGATTTTACATGGAACCACCCCATCTGCAATTAAGATTAGCAAAAGGGAGGTCATGTGATAGGTTTAAACGATTTGCACTTTTTGGGAACAGATCCTGAAAAATCTGAAGCTCATAGCTGCAGTAAGTGAACGAAAATCCATTTCTATACTATTTTTTTCTCATATCCAAGACCTAGATGATGGTATTTCTAGGGACTGACTTAGTCTTCTGGAAGGGCATGTAATGCAATAGGCTCTCCCGGTCATTATGGGTTCAAGAGACCTTTGTGTAAGCACTGGTCTAGTCTATCTTTAACTAATGACAGTTTTCCTTTTAAATTTATGAGCAGTGACTCCTTCAAGATAAACTGGAGGACTGGGAAGCTGAGCCTGAGGCCAAAACCTGCCTTTCTGCAGTTTCCAGCAGGCCTGAAGGAAAATCAACCACATTTATTTACTGGTGTTCATAATTTTTCCCTGCCTTCCTTTTGATTGGATCTAAACTATTTCTCATGGGGCAAAGCATAGACATAATTTCTACCTGTTTTAAATCTTTTAACCTTGATTCTAGAAGCAGAGGATGCTAATGCCACTCCTCATTAACAAAGCTGGCCATGCTGTCCTAACCAGAGTTACGCCCTTGTAAACCCATTGACTTCAATGGACATAGAAGGGCAAAACTCTGTTTAGAATGGCACTATGAGCTAAAGTTCAGATTAACAGCCATTTGTATAATATTTGGAGTCCACACTAGAAAGGCAAGGACGTAACTCATCTACTTGCATTGGGTTTAAATTGTGGCTTTTAAAAATAACATTATACATACTATACATTTCACTTCTGCCAACCTCGGAATTGTCTTCCTCACCTCCTTTTGGTGAACCTCTGTCTTGCAGCTGACGGAGAAATTATTATTTTGTTGGGTTCAGTTGAAGGGGTCCAAATAAGCAAAATGATGTACAGTAGAAGCAAAGTCTTTATTCAGTTGACCATGGTGAAAGAAAGCATCTGTCCCTACAAAAGTTCAAGACACTGACCCCATTCCTTTGTCCAGGCTAAACACATATAACAAGTCTTATATCACATGAATACATTAACATGTATCAACAGCATCATGCCAGTACAGATCTTGCAGTGATTATCGTCCAATCGCGGCAAAACTCTTTGTCCTCCAGGTCTGTTGGCAACAGTACTTTGCATAACTTTGGCCCCGGTCACAGGAGCCGTATATCGTGGGGGGAGGCGTGGCTAATTGCAGTTTGATCCACGATTACGCGATCAGATGCGCCGGCGGCACAACACGGGTCCTTCCCTCGGCGCCGGCGGGTAAACGAGGGTGGCGATCAAACGACGATCCTGCAGCGCTGCAAAGAAGCGGTGCGGCGCGATCACACCAGCAATGGCTAGGCGCCGCTGCCGTGGCATACGGGGTCATTTATTTTCTTTTAAGCTGAAGGATGGAAGAGTGGAACTTTTGGTTTCGTGTTCCACGGCATGCGTGATTCTGCGCAGCAACAGAACTTTCGCTTTCCTCTTCGTGCGCATTCGCCATTGGGTGCTTGTGCGCATCCTGTGGAGACTTGGGGGGAAAAAACCCTTTTCACGATGGGACATAGGCGGGCGCCGGATGCCACGAGCTACCACCAGAAACATGATCAGATGCCCGCCCTTGCCCCACGGTTTCCGGAAACTAGTACCTCGGAGGTACTAGTTTTTTACGGTGCATCTTCGGCGGGAAGCCTTGTGTTAGCCATGGGAGCTCTACACTTCCCAGATGTTGCGGTTTGATCGTGCCCGGAAAATCCTTCTATCTTCCGTCTCTGTAGCGTGGCTAATGCTCTGTGTGACCGCAGCCTTTTACTCTTCTTTCTCAACCTACTTTTAAGAATATGAGTACCCTATCTATCTGCTACATTGGTGGTATAATTGTTGAGCACAACAGATAATGAAAAGGGGCTTTACCCATATAAGGCAGAAAGTTATGCAGACTGGCAGTCTCCATAAAGATAGGAGTGAAGGTTAGCAAAGCAGATCAAGCTCTCTCTGGAGCTCTTTCTGCACTCTCCTTTTAATCCATGTTCACCGTGGTGTACTTGAAACAATTCTGCACTAAAATCGAATTCAACCTTCTTCCCCCCCCCCAAAAAAAATCGGCACTAAAATCGAGTTCAACCTTCTTTTTAGTCTGCCCCCCCCCATTCTGCATTACTTTACCTCCCATCAGTGGTCAGCCCGGTTTCAGCCTGCTGTTGCCTCGGGTTATTTGGATCCTGTTTTACCTTGGACTTAAATTGCCTTGACTCAAACCCTGAGAAAACCCGGAGTGGCAGGCAAATGCGGATGGATCAGAGGCTCGTCTTGTCAGTTTTATTGCTTCTAAGTTATTACGGCTGCACTATGATCCAAAAGTATATTCTAAATAGTTTCTCCATCATTCCCTCCTTTTGTTCATTTACTGAACACCTATAATTAATTTTTATACCCTTTGATATTCTTCAGCCTTATCTCACTATTGTTATATTTGTGCCATTTCTCTTAATTCTTTGGGTTGCACAACTGTTTCATAAAGTTTCATAAACTGTTGACAGCAATACAGCACTAATTGGATAAACACATATAACTCTACAATTAAACCGAAAAGAGATGACAGAACCTGTATTATTTTTCATCCTAGGTTTTCAGTATCTGGTAGCCAACTAGTTAATCAGCTAAGATCCCAAAATTTCCCAATTTCATCATAAGGTACATGGGCAATTCTCATTAAGTGATTTGCTTGGTTAGTAACCTCATTTGAATTATCAGGGATATACACACAGCACTCTTGCCCTATGAAAGAATGTGCCTCCTTTGGCAGCTAAAATCATATCCAGGGCCTTTGATTTTGTAGGACCACCTGCAGGATAGACATTTGTTCTGCAGCTAAAGCTTTAAGGGCTTTTTCTTTATCACTGGTCAAAACTTCCACTACGGCTTGTAATCTGAGTAAATGAGTACCAACATGGGCAGTTCCTGCAACCAGCACAAAATCATAACCATCAAAAGTGAAGGGAGAATATTCTGCATTCTGAAAATTACAGAGTGCTCCAGATGGGAGGGCCTTAGAAACCCAAGAAGCAGGCAATAGAATGGCAGGATAGCAAGAGCCTGACCAGTAAACAGGCAAAATATGAAACGCTTTAGTTCCACGTACTCAGTGATGTCCAGTGAGAGCAGGGACTCACACGTGTTCATGTTGACATCTGTCAAATGGGAAGAATGACCACCAAATGGCAGGGGTGATTCATATCCAACCCCAGAGCAATTATATATGACTCCCCCAAAATTTTTTACAGGCATACAAATTAATCTATTACTTTGTTTACCATCATGAAGTAACATGTACCATGAGAACCCTGGGTCTCCTGTTAGCCACTGATTACGCCACCACACCCCATCTTTGACCACATAATTCATACACGTGCTTTGACCTACCTTTAGACCCATCCCATTGCAAACCCAACACCATTCCCTTGTTTCAGGCATGCCCTGAATACATTCAAAAACACCTTGATGGTTGCCAGCCCAAGTTTCATTTGTTCCCCAGGCTTTATTAAAGAAGCATGGTCCCTTGTTAGGAAAGAAACATTTAGGGCTATAGGCAAAAGGGGGATATCCTGTGAAGAATGGCTAGTAAGACCAATACAAACAAAATAACAATTGGTGTAACTGTGGGCGTCTGAGGATCTGAAAATTCAGATCTAAGCATTTCGACCAGATTGCGCACAAGTTCAATAGTGTTATTGTCAGATTCTTCAGCAATTGGATAATACTTTATCTGGAAATGGAGGTAACCTTTGGGGATCTGGCAACTCAAAAATTGGGAAACTGGCATTGCAGTTTTAAGTCCTCCTGGCAGCAGGCACCCAGCTCACTACTGCTTCTTCCTAGGTCATAGGCTGTAGGTGGAATGTTGTTAGAATGGTCTTTCCACCTCAGCTAACAAGTCTTTTGGCACTGGATCAACTGGCTTAGGTACACAATGTTGAATGATGACGTCAGGCCAGTCCTCAGATTTAGCATCAAGCTCAATATTCACTATCTCCCATACTTTTAAAGGTGGTTCAAGGAAGATGACTTCTCCTGGTATTAGCCATGCCTGAGGATCTGAATTTGTACCTTGAATTGGATCCAAACTTGAACAAGGCTCCATGGGAACTGGTGGTGCACAGGCAACAGCAGGAGATGTTCACTTCCAATGGCTGGCATGGATCCAGGTTGACTTCTCAGGCTGATCCAGGCTGAACTCCCTCCTCTTTGTATATTTTTGGCCAGATGGCCCTATTTCTGGCATACCCAGCACTTGCTACTCCTGTAGGATCATGAATGACCATCATGTTTCCATCCAGAACAATAATAGGGAGTTACACCTTTGGAGGGGCACAGTGGTGTGCTGGTAAATGTTTAACAATCAGCTCCCCGGAAAAAATGTATGCACGCACAGTTTACAATTAATAATAAAATATACAATACTCTTTATTGTAAATTCCATATAGCCAATTGATTCTCCAGAATCTTTTTGCTGAGTTTTGTTAAATTCTTGATCCATAGCCAACCTATGGTTGTAATTCAATCATGATTTGACAAATGGAGTTGCATCCCAATCTGCTATTATTGTCATTAAATCTGATATATAATCTACTGTTAAACTCTCACCCTCATACAAATTATATTCATTAAACCAAAACCTCTTTTAGCTTCAGCATTACTGAATGCAATAGTGGTAGCTATCTTTTTAGCTTTTTGAGTAGTTGCAGGGATTGGAACAGTTAATATTAATAGTAACTAATGGAAATAAAGGCTAGGCTTTAATAATAAATGTATATAGTATGTAAAAACCATCTTAATACTTTGTATTTTAAATGTTAATGATCTATATTTACTCTGAAGATCATCCTTGTTATAAATAAGTTATAGATTATTATAATATCTATATCTCCCCCTTTCCCCTTGTTTTTCTGTATCCCTAGTTTAATTTAAAACAACAACAACAATAATAATAAAGCTATTTAAAAAAAATGCTTGGGGACCCCTGTTTTAAGCCATTCCTCATTCTGTTAAGTCTTCACCTCTGGATCCAGAAACAGTGCACAGGTAGGGTTGCGAGATACAGATTGGGAAACTCCTGGAGATTTGGAGGTGGAGCCTGGGGAGGAGAGCAGGGGAATTGATCTCTGTAGTGTGGAGATGAGCTATAATTCCAGGGGATTGCCAGGTTCCACCTGGAGGCTGGCATCCCTATGCATGGGATCAGGAATGGAGGAGTAGAGGAACAGGGATTGTACTCAATTAAACAGAAGGCCTAGAATCAGAAGACAAGGGTATCCCCCAAAGAAAAAAATACTAAGGATGGGCACGAACTGAGAAATTGCAGTTTTGTTCATGGTTCATGGCATGCCCTGTTGCGAACCATGAACTGTCATGAACTTTTAGGGGCCAAATGAACCAGTTTGGTTCATGAGGTTCATGACCAAGTAGAATGTCCACCTGGTATGCTAGAGACACCAAACTCACAGAGAATCTCTGGCTACCTGTCCTCCAAGTTTGGTGAGGATTGAATTTATGGAGTCTGCGTTCTGTCCCCCTGAAGAAGATGCCCCCAGGAAAGTGCTTTCTGGGGATATGACCACACTTTCCTGGAGGCATCTACTCGTAAATTGGACCCCATAAATTTAATCCTCACCAAACTTGGAAGGCAGGTAGAGGAAAGTCAGCTGGAGATCCCCTGTGAGTTTGGTGTCCCTAGCTTGTACAGGATCGGTTCTGTATACTCCTGAACCTTTTGAACCTGCACCTGTCAAAATGACTGCCTGTCAGTGGTCATTTTGTCCGGTGCAGGTTCAGTAGGTTCAGGAGTGTATAGAATGGATCCTGTGTATACTAGAGACATCAAAGTCACAGGGGACCTCCCCTGGATTCTCCTCTACATGCCTTCCACATTCTGCTCCCACCCGGTACATTAAAGTCTGGTAAACATTTAGACTGAGCGTAGACTGTCTGGAAACATCCATTCACAAACTGTCAGAAACCTCCACCAGCAGCTTGAAAGTTTGTGGAAAGTTCATGCCAGTTGACCTGTTATGAACTTCACTTTGTGAACCATGAACCAGCCAAATTTTTTCACAAACTTTAGTTCATGAGCTGGTTCGTGCCCATCCCTAAGCTTTCTGGATGATGCTTCTGTCCTCGATCCCTTCCAGTCCGGCTTTCGCCCAGATCATGAGACGGAGACGGTGCTGGTCGCTCTGACTGATGACCTCCGTAGGCATCTGGGTCGAGGCAGTATGGTGACACTGTTGTTGTTAGACCTGTCGGCTGCATTTGACACAGTCGACCACCAGTTGCTGGCCCACCGCCTCGCCGACGTGGGGATTCAGGGGTTTGCCCTTCAATGGTTTGCCTCTTTTCTCCAAGGTCGGGGACAAAGGGTGGTGATAGGGGATCAGCAGTCCCAGAGGCGGCCTCTTGAGTGTGGGGTGCCTCAGGGGGCGGTGCTGTCCCCAATGTTGTTTAACATCTATATGCACCCCCTTGCCCAGATTGCCCGGAGTTATGGGCTTGGGTGCCATCAATATGCAGATGACACCCAGCTCTATCTGATTTTAGGCAGCCAGTCGAACTCCGGCCTGGATGACCTTCATTGTGCGTTACAGGCCGTGGCTGGTTGGCTCAGACTGAGTCGGCTGAAACTAAACCCGGCAAAGATGGAGGTCCTGGGTCTGAGTCGGATCAGTTTGGGGTTGGGGCTCCCTCTCCCGAACTTCGATGGGGCACCTTTGGTGCCAGCACCGTAGGTTAGGAGTTTGGGTGTGCTCCTGGATCCTCTTTAATGATGAAGGCCCAGGTGGCAGCCACTGCCAAGTCAGCCTTTTACCATCTTCGGCTGGCACGGCAGTTGGTCCCTTTCCTAGACTGTGATGACCTGGCCACAGTGATCCATGCGACGGCCACCTCGAGGCTAGACTACTGTAATGCTCTCTACATGGGGCTGCCTTTGTCGCAAATTTGGAAGCTGCAGCTAGTGCAGAATGCTGCAGCCAGGCTGTTGATGGGTCTCTCTAGACAGGATCACATCCAACCTGCGCTGAAAGCGCTGCACTGGCTGCCAATGGCATACCGGATTCACTTCAAAGTGCTGGTTCCTACCTTCAAAGTCCTATATGGCCAGGGTCCGGCTTACCTAACGGACCGCCTTTCACCGCATGTTCCCCCAAGGGCATTACGGTTGGGGAGCCAAAACCTCCTGGAAATTCCAGGCCCCAGGAATATCAAATTTGTTGTTACCAGGGCCAGGGCATTTTCGGTGGTGGCTCCTACCTGGTGAAATGAGCTCCCAAAGGAGATCCGGGCCCTGCAGGACTTTGTGCAGTTCCACAGGGCCTGTAAGACGGAGCTCTTCTGCCAGGCTTTTGAGTAGGAGCCGCTGCCACCACTATTCCATCACTGTTATCTTCCATCACCGCACCTTTACTACCGCTTGGGCGGGCATTATCGGGGTGCGAGACATCCCTGGATGAAGATGGAATGACAGTGCTGCTGGGATGTATGCTGTTGGTCTGGTATTAATAACTTCAGAACCCCATCTTGAAATTAATGATCTATGTGATCTCTAGAGCACCGACATTTTAGTGAATTGCGCTGTACTGTATTGTTTTACTCTGTTTTTACTGTTTTAACCTTGGCATTTATGCCTCGTTGTAAGCCGCCCTGAGCCTTTGGGGAGGGCAGGATATAAATCCAAAAATAAATAAATAAATAAATAAATAAAATAAACATACCTGTAGGTCACCATCATACACAAAGCACCTGAATGCAAATGCTGTTTGTTGCAACTATTGCAACTCATGACTGTCCGGGTGTTTCTTTGGGGCCTCTTCAGACAGCTGTCCAATGAGGGGAGCGGCAAGAATGGATTCCATTCACAGTGCCAACCACAAGCTAAGCTTACAACACAACGAACTTCTGCAGTGATCAGTAGGCGTTTAGTTGCTCTGCTATGAGGTTGCCAATTCTCTTGTTCTAGCCTGGCTCTTGCATCATTGCCAGCTGCTCTGCAGACAGTTGTTTGACCAGTGAAGCCACACCCCTAACTACCTAGCTGTGATAATGCTCTACCTGTCACTCTGCCATCTGTCAATACAGTTTTCTGTGTCCTAGGTACCTTGGTAGAACAAGAGAATTGTAACTGTTCATCTGACATTTTCAGAAGACTCCAGAGTATGGGTGTGTATTGTCTGGGGTGGTCCAAAGTTTATTTTGAGATGAAGTTTAAATATCATTAATATTTGTGTTTGGATTGGAGCATAAGGAAGTTGGAACTGCAAACAGGAGAAACTGCAAAAATGGATCTGGGAACTAGCTTCAGCCTAATCTTTAATTAGAAGCTTGTGGAGTTCAATAAAGATTTGGGTATCTCAGTACAAAGAACATTAATTTCTGAGATGGAATGTGAAAAGCTCAAATTGGAAACCTTCTAAAAGGACCCTACCAAAAAGGACTTTATTGTATTATTATGCATTTTAAACTTTCTATCCTGCCTTTCTTGTTTAAATGGAGCCAATGAATAAACAATATTTTTTAAAGAAAACAACAGAACCTTCTTGTCACTCTTACTGAGAGGAGAATCAATATACTTTTGGAAAGAACTCCCAAATTTTAAAAAAACATTGTGATAGACTACTTGTAATTTTTGGGATGTAAGACACGTATTCTGTTCTGTATTTATGTTTGCAGATGGCTATTAGTTAAACTTAAGAGTATTGTTTTCCTCTAAAGCAGGTTCTTGTAACCTCAAATGCCAGCCTCCTGAAGGCAGAAACTTTATGAGCTTCAGAAGGTCAGTTCACCAGATCTCACTTTCTTGACCTTAAAATCTATGAAGTAAATAAATGACTACATCCTCATCCGCCAAATTCTGTTCTTGTTTTCTCTACATGTAACAAATTACAAATTTCAGCAGGTCCCCTGAAGGAAATAAGCCTGACAATTCTGGGAAGATGGCTTGTAGTGAGTACAAGGACTTGAAGAGGAGCATAAAAAAGACACACACACACCATTTTGTTTTTCCCTTCCCTGAAAGCCTCCATAGCCCCCCCTTTTCTTGATTCCTTCTGTCCTTCCCACCCACCAGCCAACCCACCTTTATCTGCCTGCCTGCTTTCAGCTTCCCCTCTTATGCTTCCCTGGCAGCAAGGGTCATTTCCTGTCGGAGCGCCCTGGAGCGGCACTCTGGCAGAAAGGAGCCCAGGCCCTGCCCCCACCCCCAGAGACACTCAGGGAGTTGGGATTTAAATGTCTGGGTTCCTTGCCCGATCTTCTCCAGCAGGCAGGGAACCTAGGCATGACTGCCTCCCTGCCCTTCCTGTCTCCAGCCAGCCCACCATGGCGGGTTGGCTGGAGACGGGAAGGGCATGGAGGCAGACATGCCTGTCTCTCCCCCTGAGGATTGCCTTAGCGCTGCTGCTGGCCCAGCCTCCTTGATGCTTTTAAACACAATCCCCACCTTACACCAGACAGGTGGATGCTTGCCAGGTGTAGGAGCAGGGCCAGGGTACTTTAATGCTGCTGCAGAACCTCAGCCCACCCAAACTCTGCAATGGCACCAGACTGCAAGTGAAGGCCCTGCACAGGAACAGGCTACACTGCTCACTAGCACTGCTCAGGGAGATTCAGTGTTCATACCACGCATACCACTCATATCATCAGAAAACTTAGTTCAAGAGGCTGCAGTTCCTCCTCAAGGTCTGCTTTGCTATGACCATCAACAAGTCCCAAAGCTAGACACTGAAGGTGGCAGGAATTGACTTAACAGATGACTGCTTCTCACATGGACGGTTCTATATGGCCTGCTCCAGAGGGAGCTCACCAAGCAGCCTGGTGATCCTAGCACCTGAGGGCAGAACCACCAATGTGGTCTACAGAGAGGTCCTTCAGTAGAGAGGGGGGGAAAGTACGTATGTATCACTTCATTTCTTACACTACAATCTTCTCCATTAGAATCCCTGCAACAAATGTTACATTTCAAACTTCACATCATCAGTATTATAAGTGGATTTATGGAACTTAAATACCATAGCGAAGCCCGGGTATCAGGCTAGTTGGATATATTTTGAACCTTTTTGGCCATTGCTTGCTTTCTATTTCATCATATATAGGACCTCTCTTCTTCTCTCTCTAACCTGGGCTTGGAGATGTACCAAGTTAACCTTTTGGGACTTAATCTGTTTACAATAATTTGAATGTACCTACCTATGCCATGTAAGATGTACTTTTAATTTTGTAAGAAAAAATTATTTCATGTTACCATTGGAGTCAGATCATCTTTGTAATTTGTTTGAAGAGCATTTCCCCCTTAACCGGAAAATATGGAGAATCGAGGATCCTGCTCAAAAGCTTCTTCCACTAGTAGAAGTATTCCTTGGCACCACAGTGGATGGGTGTTCTCCAGACCCAGCTGCAGGCTAGAATAATTCACATCTGAGTGACCGAATCCTTCTTATATCGGCTACAAGCCAGAGCCGGGGGGTGGGGGCAGGACATATTGCACTCAGGAATCCTGGGGGGGGCTTCCATTTGTTCCAGGGCCATTGCCTTTAACTCACACCACTGGCAAGGTGATTGCAGGTCATGTCCAAAGATTTTCCCAAGGCAACTTGTCAGGACTTCCATTTCATGGCAGAGTTTGTTCCAGCACTCCAGATATACCCCTTTTCACTTGCTCTGCTAGCAAGATTATTGCAGTGCATGCCTAGCCCTTCCAATGTGTTTGATGTGGGTCACTACTCTGCATGGCCACATCCAGTACCTCACTGAGTTACCTGAGGAGTAGAAGTCGCATCCTATTCAGAATTTTCATCCCATTTTCAGATACTGGCTGCAAGCCACACCCTGGGGAAGCTTGACATACAGCATTAGGGAGTTTGGGGCCAACCCCTTTCACTTACGCCACTGGCAAGGTGAAGTGCATGGCCAGCCCATCCTGGGAGCAGGACCTTGGCAGCAGGTTTGAGCCACCCTTTCCACATGGGAGCTCTCTCTGTGTACTTTTGTAGCTTCCCCAGGAGTTATGGGTTGGGGTCCAGCAGGGCAGGTCACAGGCAAGGCTGCAGAGAGTAACAGAGTCCTGTCCAAAAATCAGGGGTTCCAGAGAGCAGGTTTACCAGTCTAGGGTCAAGGAGTTTCAGGCAGCAAGTCCAGCCTAAGGTCAGGGGTTCTAGAAAAGCTGGTTGTCAAGTCCAGTTGAAGACTGAATAAGTCCAGTAGCAGCAAGGTTAGCAGCTCAGTAGCAAAATGTACTTGTATCCACTAACTGCTGCTTCTCCTGGCTGAATTTATAGCCAAGTTTTAAACTCCCAGCCAATTTCTTGGCAGTCTTCCTGAAACCACTAATTTGTCTCTTCAATTGACAGCTGATGATGGGACATGAGTCTCACACGTCTCCTTTCTTGCAGCTCTAAGCATCTCTGACAGTGTCAGCGCTGCAAGGGTGTGGGTGAGCTAGGTGGGCTGGGAGTGGCTTCTGAAGATTTGCTTACTGCTTCAGAGCTACAAGGTGTTGGCTCGGTTTCAGCTGTAGGCTGTGACTCCTGATCATCTGGTAGCCTGATATCTTGTTGTTTTCCTTCTGGCTCAGAGCCAGCTGCAACCAGCTGTTCAATTACTGGCTGAGGGCTAGCAGGTAGCTCTTCATCAGAAAAATCTGAGCCATCAGTCAGCACAGACTGACTTACAAGACTCTATCTTTCCTGTTGGGCATTGGGTGTTACATGGGCCAGGGCTTTGAGCCAGCCTTTCACTCACACTGCTGGGAAGATTATTGTAGTGCATGGCCAGCCCTTCCTAGGATTGGGATCTTGGTTTCAGGTTTGAGCCACTCCTTCCTATTTTGGTCTGTTATTTCCTTTTTGGTATTGGGTATTAGTTGGTGTCAGGACTTTGACCCATCCTCTCACTTGCCCTGCTGGCAAGAGCATGGCCAACCCTTCCTGGGTATAGGATGTTGGCAGCAGGTTCGAGTTGCTGTGGTGTCTAGTGATATCATTGAAAATGTGGGGTTTGGGCAGGTGGCCTTTGGTCATGGGGCCCTGGAGTTTCAGGCAGCACATCACTGGTGGTGCTTTGCGTAGCCTTTCCTGTGACTTCATCCAGGAGTCTGTGGCTTTCCTTTTCTTCTAGCACTAGGGCCATCCCTTTTCACTCACACCACTGGCAAGGTGGTTGCAGGGCATGGCCAATCCTTCTGGAGCATTCGATGGGGATCATAGAGCAGAGTCATCGGCACATCCTTTTATTACAAACCAGAGCCTGGGTAAGAGGCACAACATATAACATCCAGGAGTCTGTGGCCTTCTCTTTCTTCCAGTGCTCCAGGGCCATCCCCTTTCACTCACAACACTAGCAAGGGTATGCCCAACCCACCCCATTCCGATTTTGTTACACTCTTTACTGTTGGGCATTGGGTGTTGGTTGGACTCAGGGATTCGCGCCAGCATCCCACTTGACTCACTGGCAAGATGATGGCTGTGCATGGCCAACCCTCTCCATTCCAATTTTATGCTCTTTCCTCTTGGGCATTTTGTGTTGGGTGGACACAGGCTTCTAGCCAGCCTCTCACTTGGCCCTCTGGCAAGGTGACTGCAGTGCATGGCCGATCCTTTCAGGCTGTTCATTGGGGGGGGGGGTGTCACAGATCTGAGTCACCACATCCAATCACATTCGACTCAGAGTTTCCATCTCTTCTTCGGATACTGGCTGCAAGCCATAGCCTGGGTGGTGGGTATGGCATAGGGCATTTGGGAGTTGAGGGGCCATCCCCTTTCAGTCACACTGCTGGCAAGGTGACTGCTGTGCATGGGCAATCCTTCCAGGGTGTTCATTGGGGAACACAGATCTAAGTACCTGTGTCCAGTCACATTCGACACAGAATTTCCATCTCTTCTTCTGATACTGGCTGCAAGCGATGTCTTGGGTGGGTGGGGGGCATAACATAGGTCCTTTATTTATATTATTTATTTATCACATTTATACCCTGCTCTCCCCACAATGCAAGCTCAGGGTGGCTCACAGTCAGTACATAAAATACCACAAAAATACCACACTCTCTCTGACAACCATTTGGAACCCTGTTGCTAGACCCAGGAAACTGTTGCTAGACCCAGGAAAATGCATGCTACTTTCACTCCTGGAAACAAAAGAGACATATTCATATTATATCTGGAATTAATGAGCATTTGATAAGAATAGAAACTGTAACAAAGAAACAAGTTTCCTTTATTCCCGTGGCTAGGCAACTCGTGGCATCTGTACAGTTGATACGATCATGTCATCGTGTGTGTCACTGGAAATGCATTGTGCTGCTCCTTGGATACATCTGCTTTGCAATAAGAACTGACAGGCAGGGCATCTTGGTTTCCTTTCTACTTGCAAGAACAGTCAGTCCATATTTTTTGCTGAAAGATGCTAGCAAACCCGGCTGTTTCTGGTTCATTAAACTATTAGATGGAACATATTCTGGGTGACTTGCTTAACACATTTGGGTCAACTCTCTATCCAGCTCAAGCAAAATTTCCTGTAAGAGAATAAGCCAAGGATATGGGCAGGTAGGCCCAAGCTGTGCTTGGGGATTTGCTCTGCTGGGGAGGGGGTTGCTTAGCAACAGATACAGGCACCGTTTCCAAGTGTCTCCATTTGCTGTCTGCACAATGGAACAAAGAATACAAAACTGCGGTCACACAAAGTATATGTGGGTGAACAGAAGTTAAAAAACTACAGAATGATTAGCTTAGGAGCAAACTTTTCATAAATCTTTTTGCAGCATCGTTCTGGAATCTGGGTTACTCTGGTCAAGCCTGATTCAGGTTTAGATGTGCACATAAGAAACCCTACAGGTTCATTCTGGGTATAGTACACAAGTAAATACTATTAAAGAGTCTCTGGTAGCGATCATACACACAATTTGTCATACCATAGGCAAGAATGCCGGGCGGATTTAAAGGGCATGATTAGACACAAACATCTGCCCAATGTCCCGCACCCGTCGGCAACCCGTTTTGCTCCGCTGCAGAAGCGGAGTAAAAAGACACTGGGGAAACTCCAGTAGCAAATGGATTGCAACAGGCCACAGACGGACTTTCCCCTGTGTGATCGCTCCAGCGCTGTCATGCCCACCATGCCGCCCACCGTGCTGCCTGACCCAGTGGACCCTGATCCCGGGGACTCTGCACCTTCAACATCCAAGAACGAGCCCTCTGCACCCCTGGAAGTACAAAACCTAAGTCTTGCAGAGGATGAACACCGGCTACCAGAAGGGTTCACACCTGGAGCCGCTCCTGCAGAGCCGAGCACAAGATCCATGCCCCCTGATTCCCCCACACCTGTAGCTCATTTACGAGACCAAAGGAGAGTGGACTTGACAACCCGGCGTAGGGAAGCATGCATGCGCGGGAGGCGTCCTCTCAGTCCCGAGTATTGACTGGAGCCAGGACTCTGTAATCAGCCGGTAATTAGTCACAAGGGGAACGGGCTTTTAAGGCAGCTCTCTTCACTATCCAATTTGTGCTGGCAACTGATCGCATGATTGAATCGCTGCACCTTGGACCTTGCATCCTGTTTTCCTGACTCTCTGCTTGACTCCCTCGGCTATTGACTCCGGACTGCATGACATCGTTCTTCTGGCTCCCTCACCCTGGAATGTGTAACCTGACTCTGGAAAATGGCTTTCAGCTTTACACCTCTGACTGCAAATCTCTGGTAAACCTGTGCAAGTGACCTGATATTTTGGACTGTGCTTTTGTTTCTCTGCTTCTCTGGTGCCCTGACCTCTGCCTGTGTTTTTGGATACTCCGTGCTTTGCCTAGCCCACCCACTAGGGCAATTGTGACAAGCGCGCTCTCATGGCATCAGGATGGTCTGATCAGGCCATCCTGACTCCATGCTGTTGCTTTCCCCCCTGCTCAGTATGCACATCATCGCATACTGCCGTAGAAAGCCCTCAGTGTGGAGATGCGATTCATTGATCCTCCGTTTAAGCAAATCGAAAACAAACAGCAAAAAAACCCCCAACTCACCCACGATTGCATTTGATCATGCAGTGGCGGGCTATGCCTGCAGCTTCAAACAACTGTGTGATCACGTAACTGTGGATCAATTTCCTCTGGGGTAAATAGCCTCGCTTCCCCCGCGTGTTATCTCGCATGTGTGACCACAACCTCTGCTTAGTTTCTAAGGTTTTCATTAAAGCATAACTATTGTGTTTTTCATAGAAACTAAATAAACAAAACATTATCCATCCATCATCGTTATATAGATAATTAAGATAGAAAAGCTATAGGCAGCCAGTGCAGCACTTTCAGCACAGGTTGGATGTGCTCCCATCTAGGGAGACCCATCAACAGCCTGGCTGCAGCATTCTGCACTAGCTGCAGCTTCCAAATCTGCAACAAAGACAGCCCCATGTAGAGAGCATTACAGTAGTCTAGTCTCGAGGTGACCATCACATGGATCACTGTAGCCAGGTCGTCACGGTCGAGGAAGCCAGACCTCTGCTGTGAACTGGTCGGCAGCCTCTGCAGCAAGGGCTAATTCCATGGCCTCCTTGATTTTGGGGTCTCCCTTGGCGAGGAGCTTTCTTTGAATCCACTTGTCCTGCAGCCCACATAACAGTCGGTCTCGGAGCACATCCTCAAGGTTGTGGAAGTTGCAGTGTCTTGCGATCCATCTGAGCACTGTAACATATTCATTCGTGGCCTGGTTCCTAGTGTGGAACATGTAGCAGGCAGTGATGATGGATGACTTTGGTGAGAATTGCTCCTTCAGCCGGTCTAAAATTGTCTTATATTCAGTGTTCTTGAGTTCCGCGGGCACAATCAGCGAGCGAGCGATCTCGAACGTTGAGTGTCCACAGACTCAAAAGCAGGTGGCATGCTTATTTTCCACCTCCTCGATCTCAGAAGACTCGAGGAAAAACTTGAACTGGGAGATGTAAGACTCTCAGTCTTCCATGGCATCATCGAATGTGTCTAAGTGTCCTGGAGTGGCAGCCATGGTCCTGGGAGCGATGCGATGCGAGTGGCACTGGAGCTCGGTGCACGATGTGGTGCTGGTGGGTGCTGGGCTGGCTCAACAGGATTCGGGCTTCCGGTTTTGGTGACTCCCCAGTTGGGTGTGCTCCGTTGAGCTCTAATGTGAATGCCTCAAATCGTGGTGGGAGGGAGGGAGGGGACTCAGATGATTCTGAGCCCCCCCCAGAGCCCTTGTAGGGGGCTCTCAGCCTGGGGTGCGAGGGGTGCCTCTTCCAAGGTGATGGCCAAGGAATTGAGGCACCTCTTTACTTCAATAGGTCCTGCTGCCGTGAGGCCAACATGGCAACTAGAGGCGCACACCGGATGAAAGAGGGCAAGTGATCCAGCAATATACCAACCTTCCTACAGCTTGTAAAATTGATGGAATGAACTGTGAGTTTATGCGATTCCCCTAAGCTACTTGAGCTGTTGAAGTGGAGAAGTGGATTTAAAGCCCCAAACTGATTTAGAGGGAGGGGAGGAGCTGGGGATCCCCCCCTGTGAAAAACAGTGGTTCGTGGGCAACAGCTTGGAGGCAAAGGTGATGGTACCGGCAAAGGGAAGTCCAAAGCAAAGTTCAATGGACAGTTCTTGGTTTACTCAATCGAACTTTACCTTGTGTAAACAATGTTGGCGAGAGGAGATAAAATGGTGCTGAAAAAGAGACCTTCTCCAGGAACTATCAACTCAGTGACCTCTACTCTTAACCTGGAAGTAATTACTGACTTCCCTTACATGATGGCAGCGGCACTGCACCCTCTGCTGGACCAGATGTCTAACATTAATAATAAGTTGGATTGTTTCCAGAAACAACTGATGGGAATAAACAAGGGAGCAGATGAAACTGACAAAGCTGTTAAACAAGTTGATGCTAAGACAGATTCTATCAAACAGAGACTGGAGGCCATGGAAAAAGAGCGGATCTCTGACAAAGAGCAATTGCTACAGGTTCAAATGGAGAAATCATTGCATGTCTTGCATTTCCAGGGCATCCCAGAACAGAAAGGGGAGAATTTAAAAGAAATACTAAGCAAAGCATTGGCACCAGTGATAGGATTCAAAGCGGATTTATTACAAGGCGATATGGATTTGGCTTATCGAACCTACCCAGACTTTATTAAGAAAAATAACCCTAACCCTGGTGAAGTATTTGTCAAATTCTCCAAAAAATCAACTAAAGATGCAGTTTTGAAAGCAACAAAGGGGAATTCTCTGAAGATTAAAGAAGGTGAAGATTTTGAAGGATATTCAATTGAGATATGAAAGCGGAGATGGTAATATAAAAACTTTACTTCTTTTTTGCATAACCATTCCATTCCCTTCAGATGGACATTTCCAGAAGGACTTATATTCAACTACAATGGTAAAAGATGAAGTTTGACTCTGCTCAAAAACCAAAGACTTTCTTGGAACAACAATTAAGAGTGACAAAAGACAAAAAACCAACAGAGGACAACATACAAGAGGAAGAAAAGAGTGATCAAGACTCTGAAGATAGTTTAAGCTTTGCTGATGGTTCCCCAAAAGGCTCTGATTCTGAAAAAGGAAAAGTAGTTCCTAAAACTCTTAAAGTTAAAATGAAATATGATAAAAATGAACAGAAGATATATTTATTCATTGTATAAAATAGCTGACTGTAATGTACCCAAAACTTGGTTAAATGGGCTTATTGTAGCTTAATTGATATTTGAAATAAGGCATACAGTATCACCCTTTTATCCTTTCTCTTTTCCTTTTACTGTAACTGTAGGAATGTCAAATAAGATTAACTGTCTGTAACATGATCCTTGCTTTACCTATGTATTTCACTTTTTAGTTCTAGTATTTCCCTGCACTTCCTTTCCTTTTTGTAGTGTTTGTAGTTATAAAAAAACAATAAGAATGTTAAAAAAACAGGATCCCACCTTCATCGCCAGTGTTAAATACTAGGTTCTGGACACATTGCAGTGATCAGCTCTAGT
This sequence comes from Gekko japonicus, assembly GCF_001447785.1. Taxonomy (NCBI): domain Eukaryota; kingdom Metazoa; phylum Chordata; class Lepidosauria; order Squamata; family Gekkonidae; genus Gekko; species Gekko japonicus. Next base: position 332,374 of record NW_015161418.1, on the reverse strand, counting down.
TTATTTAGTGACTTCAGGAACACAACAAGGACACCCAGCAGGGTTTGAGCCCTGCTTGTAAAGCATGCAAACACCACACCCCAAACACACCCACTCCCAAGTATAGGCTATTTATATTACACTGCTTATCTATAGGTCAATTCCAGGATCCTGGTCAGCTATTGTTCTTGGGGAGCAAGCTCATCCAGTTCAAGGTCCACATTGAGGGATGGCTCAGGCTCAGTGCATAACACTTACCCTGATGAACTCAGTGGGGCTTATGTCCAAGTAAGCATGCACGGAGAGGGGCGCTTCCAGGATGATAGTGCTCTTTTTACCTATGCTGTTTCTTGGGGGAAAGGCTCCATGGAAGCCACTTCCTCACTTCACTCTGTCAAGCTGCCAACTTTGCATGGAGTGGTGGCTGATGTCCCAAGACAAGGTCTTTGTTTATGCATACAAATACCCACCCCTCTGGACAAGTCTTTGGCCGTACAATATTCTTTCATTTTTCCATGAGAGTTAAGGGCTCCAGACTTTTGATATAAGATAGTCCCAGTGAACACTTGAAATTTGCTGCCACCAATTAATGCATTAAGATAGATCAAGCTGCATAGAAAATAAATGGGCAATGATTGGCTGCTGGTGTTGGGCTTCCCAATGGGACTGATTGTTTGTTTCAGCACAGGTGCCCTCTAGCACTCAAATGGTTCAGCTCTGGCATGCAATTATTTTAAAAAATTCACCAACCAAACCCGCCTTTTCTGGGTGGGTTTTGGGCGGCAGTTCACGAGGTGGAAAAAATGTTCAGATTCTGAGGAAGAGGCTATCATGCAAATTCATTCCACACTGTGGGGGGGAGTATGGGAAAAACTAGTTTAGGAAAGAATTGGAGGGAAATGAGGAAAGACTGGGACAGCATGAGGATGTTAACAAAATCATCTGGACACAAGAAAAAAACTGGTAACATTGGGTAATGAAAATGGAATATTAAGGCAATCTGGAAAACCCCATTGTGAGGTATATCTGACTTTTGATTCCCTCTTTATTTGACTTATTTTGTTTTCAACACTTTTAGCCCACCTTTCTACAAATGATTCAAGATAATTTACAATCCAATCTGAAACCTCAACACAGATTAAGACTAAAATTTCACTATGAACATTTCATTAGAAATAAACAGTGAAGGACCTCTTCATAAGGTTTTACTTTCAGCCTTCCTTTAAATTTTTGTTAATACTAGTCAGGACTGTTCTATTACAGTCTATGTTGCAGGACACCAAGAGATGAGAAGGCACACAGGAAAGTTGTTAATGAGCCATGCATAGCAGGGTGAAGTGAGGGAATCTGACTGAAAAGGAACACATAGAAGGAATTTGTCCTATTTGTCCTTGTTTTAATTTAATTCGATTTTATTTATAACTTTTATTTTAATAAAATAATATAAGATGATAATTATTTTCTACTTGCAGAAACAATTAGATGTGTACCATATTTGTTTGATAGAAGCTCCTGCTTAATAAGAAAGGAAACATCTTTATACAAAGGGATACTTAAGTCAAATCCTGATATTGAATGCTTTTCTTTATATATAACTAGGAAAAAGGCCTGTTGTGGAAATAAATACAACGGCCTCTAGAAAGAGGCTCTGGGCGGGTGCCCCGGCCTTGGACACTCAGTGTCAATTTGCTGTGGCGACCTCAGCAGGGTATAGTGACACTGAGTCCACCATTTTCTCCAGAGGAACTGATCTCTGCTACCTAAAGAACAGTTGTAATTTTGAGTGATCTCCAGCTCTCACCTGGAGATTGGCAACAGTTCCCCAGAAGGGAATAGTTGGTTTGGAGGGTGGAGTTTATGGCTTTGTACCTGTCCGAGGTCCCACGCCTCCTGAAACCTCACCCTCTCCAGGCTCCATCCCTCACATCTCCAGGAATTTCCCACCTGGAGTTGGCAAACCTATCTTCTTCCCAGCCAATCATCAACCTACCTTTATTTCCCCCTCACTCTTCAGCTTTCCACCCCCCACACACCTGCAGCCTCTCCCGTGCTCTGAAGCCCTGACTGCTACATCACATTGGCTGTCATACGGGGGCCACCTCAGCAGCATATAAGGATACAGAGCCCACCAGGGGAACTGTTTAGAATGTTAGAGGCAAAAGCCAATCAAGTCGCATATGCAAACGACCTCTGTGTTCCGAGGCAGAGGCCAATGAGGCTGCATATGCAAATAACCTCTGTGTTCTGACTGGCTATGGGGGGGGGAGAAGATTAGCAAAATGTTTAGAATGTTGGAGGCAGGACTCAGGCAAAGCAGCCAGTGGATAGGGAGACCCTCTGAATGACAGATCAGAGAGCGAACTGATTTTGGAGCGTGTGGAATGTTCTAGAGAAGTGCCACCACCATTCGGCTTTTATTTATAAGGGAGATGTATGTGTGTTCCAAAATTATCTAAATCAACCTGCTGCTCTTTCACAAATTGTTAATTTAATAACATTCTTTAAATTGCACCCTCACATGACTTATGGTGGTGATATGGTACATGGAATTGTTAAAGACTCACAAACTGGACTCTGGTTAAATTTCCATGGGCATCTAGCCACCAAACGTCTTGCAAGCAGGGCTGTAGCACAAACATAGAAACTTTCTGAGGACACGGCAGAGCAGCTTCTTTTACTGTCCCCTCTACTGTGACTTCACACCCTCTTTGAAGGCATCCAGGAGCTCTTTCTCCTGTAGGGTTTTATATTGGCCACATGGTCAAACTAGATGTCATTGGTTGTGAGTCAGGTCAGGGTTCTCCCTGCTAAATACCTGAAGCATCTTCTGGTCCAATGAGGTAGATGACAGCCAGGACTAGACTGAGGAAGAGAAGTCCTGGGGGAAAGGAAGTGGGTGTCATTGGAGGGTGCCATGGTACTCACAGGTTACCTATTGGTATAGTGGTAGAATTTATAATGTGGACATTCAGTTATATATGGCAGTGTTGAAGTGGTAATTTGTGGATATACTCAAAGAACACATGACTTTCATACGATCTTTTTTCCTATTGCATGTGTTGTCTAAATGGATACAGGAAGCAGGCAGCCATAATAAAACATTTGCAGTGTAAACCCAACAGACACTGAGTTAGCCAGGCAAAACTGGCAAGCTACATGACTCCTTCCCCTGTCCAAAAGTGCAGGATTTTTATTTATTTTTAAGGTTTTATTTATATTTTTTTCAATAACAAAAAACAAGTGCTGTATACAAAAAGAAAATATAATAAGAGCCTACATATCCATCTGCTTATTTATCCAATTATAGACTCTTAGCCATCGTTGTAAGTGGATTTCTTCATCTTTGCCTTGTAACACAATGTTCAGTCTGTCCATCTCTATGATCTCCAATATTCTCTGTGTTAGCTCTTCTTTTGATGAAATCTTTTCCATTTTCCAAAGTTTTGTCAGTATATAAGTTATTATATAAAGATCACATTTCTTTAAACCATATGGTAGAATGTTTAATAAAAAATACTCAGGTTCTAAAGGAAGCTTAACATCCAAAATATATTGAATTATCTTTTGCATTCTAAACCAAAATTTATAAACTTTCTCACATCTCCACCACATATGAAAATAAGTCCCAATGTTTTTCTTACATTTCCAACAATCATTTTTTTCACTTGAGTAGCATTTAGCAATTTTATCTGGAATCCAGTGCCACCTATAATACATTTTATATATTTTTTCTTTATATGTCGTGGCTTTGGTGAATTTCATTACCTTCCAAATTTTTGACCAGTTATCCAAATCAATATTATGACCTATATCCTGCATCCATTTGACTATTGATGCCTTGACAATTTCATCTTGTGTATATTCATCTAACAACAAGTTATACATCTTTTTAATCAATCTTTCATCCAAGGTCAACCAAATCTTATCGATATATATTAAGTTCTCATAAAAACCAATGTTTTTATCTTTATAGAATCTTGAGTTTAATTGTAATCTTTCCCACCATGATAATTTTATATTTTGAGTCCATAATGTTTCTTCAGATTTTAGCTCATTATTAGTATCAAAAAGTTCTTCATACCTCACCGTGTTATGTTTTGTAACTAAAGTGGGCTTTATAAACGCTTCAAGGGGGGGATACCCATTTCGGAATTTTAGTACAATATTTATCTTTTATCTCTTATCACGTGTTGGTGAAAGCATGCATGTATCTTGTCTTTCCCATACCAGAGGTACGCATGCCAACCCATCAATAAGTCACATCCTTCTAATTTTAAGCACCTTGAATTATTTAGTGTTATCCAATCCTTTATCCAGCCTAAAGATGCTGCTTTGTAGTATAAGACCCAGTTACGTAAAGCAACCTCCCCTATCTTTTTTGTCTTGTAAGGTCTTCCATTTAATTCTGGGTCTTTTGGACTTCCAAACAAACTGTCTCACAATCTTATCTAGTTCTTTAAAGAATATCATTCATTTAAGAATCAGTATATTTTGTACAAGAAAAAGAACTCGTGGAAGAAAATTCATCGTTATTGTGGCAATTCTACCCATAAGAGATAATTGTAGATCTTTCCATTTTGTCAAGTCTTTTTTTATATCTGTCAATAATATATTATAGTTATCATCATACAATGAGTTGCATCTATTAGTTAAAACAATACCCAAATATTTAACTTTTTTCTTCACTACAATTTCCGAAATTTCTTGAAACTGTTGCATTTGAGCTTGAGTACAATTTTTAACCAACATATTTGTCTTTTTAAAGTTTATTTTCAATCCTGCCACTTCCCCATAATCTTGTATAGTACCTAAGAGGTTATTAATTGACTCTAAAGGATCTTCCAAAATAGAAACTAAATCATCTGTGAAAGCCTGCAGTTTGAATTCCTCACCTTGTATTTTAAGTCCTCTTATTTTTTCATTCCCTCGTATCACATCATTTAATGTTTCCAGAACGAAAATAAAAAGTAGGGATGAAAGGGGGCAGCCTTGTCTGGTCCCCTTTGGTATTTCAGTATCCTGAATAAAATCTCCGTTAACTATTATCCTAGCCCTCTGTCTGGTATAGATAGCTCTAACCATCTTTAAAAATTGGGTAGCCCATTCCCATATCGACAACTTTTGCAATAGGAAGTCCCAGATGACATTATCAAATGCTTTTTCCGCATCAAGGAAAATAAGTGCCATCTGTTTCTCATAACGTTTCTCATAGTATTCTAATACATTAATCACTGTCCTTATATTGGATTTAATTTGCCGTTTAGGAAGGAATCCAGCTTGGTCCTGGTGTATGATTTCTGACAAGATTCTTTTAAGTCTCGCTGCTAAAATGCTTGCATATATCTTATAGTCCGCATTTAGTAAGGAAATCGGTCTGAAATTCTTGATCTCACTTTCATCTGTTCCTGATTTATAAATCAATGTAATTAGCGCATGGTTCCAAGAATCTGGGAGTTTCTCTTTTTGAAGTATATTCTGAACTACAGATTTATATGCTCATCAAAGGTTTGGTAAACTTCTACTGGCAGGCCGTCTGGGCCCAGGGCTTTCTTCTTCTTTTTTAATTTCCTAATGACTTCAGTTAACTTGCAAATGCTAATTGGTGCATTTAATATAGCCCTCTGTTTTTTGTTACATTTTTTTGTATTTCATTTTAGAAGGTAATCTTTTAATGGTACTTTGCTTAAGTTCTCTTGCTGATATAATTTCTTATTAAAAGTTTCTATGATATTTTTCAAGTCTTTTAACGCAAACTTTTCTTCTCCATTTTCATCTTTTAATAATTTTATATAGCATTTTTCTCTTTCTTTTCTTATTCTATATGCCAACCACCTTGTTGTATTATTAGCGTTTTCAAAGTAGTATTGTTTAGTGTAATCCAGTTTCTTTGCTAACTCTTGAGTCAATAAAATATTCAATTGATGTAGAGTTTTTATTCTTAATTTTGTTTTTCCTACATCCAAATTTCTCTTTAGAGTATCCTCCTCTTTCTTAATTTGTTTTATCAACACTTCTTTTGTTTTCTTTTCCATGTTTCGTAATTAATAAACCATCCACTTTAAAAGCATCCCACACTATATCAATTTGTACCTCTGGCTGTATATTTCTTGCAAAAAATTCTTTGATTTCAATCTTAGTTTGATCTACAAATTTCTTATCTTTTAGTAATTGAGTATTCAATGTCCATCTACTCCTTCTTTGTGTATCCTGCAGGGTCATGATGAGTGGATTATGATCCGCAAAGGTTTTGGGTATTATCTCTGCTTCTAATAAATCATTAGTCATAGTTGCCGAGATCCATGCCATGTTTATTCTAGACCAGGAATGGTGTCTTGGTGAAAAATATGTAAAGTCTTTCATGTTGATATTCCTGGTTCTCTATGCATCGATTAAATTAAATTCCTCAACTATTTGTAAGAAGGCTCTTGGTAGGGTATTTCCTGTCTTCTGTTTACTAAGTTGGCTTTTCCTATCTATTTTTGGATCAAAAACTGCATTGAAATCTCCTATGATGCATATATCATCGAATGTAAATTTTGTAATGATCTCATGCAAAGAAGTGTAAAAGATCTCCTGATTTTGGTTTGGGGCATATATGTTAATTATTAGTATTTTTTCCCGTGTTTCTGGATGTTTATAGCCAATATTCTACCATCCTCTGATGCATATTTTAATTCAGGATGCAAATGATCTTTCACATATATGGCTACCCCTCTTTTCTTCTTAGAATCAGATGCAGTATGAAGTTTCCCTAACCTTTTACATATTCAGTATCTACTATCTTCTTTTCTAATACGTGTTTCCTGGAGACACACTACATCATTCTGAAATTTCTGTATTTGGTGGAAAATTCTTTTTCTTTTTTGTGGGCCATTTAATCCATTCATGTTGATAGAAAGTATTTTAGTTCTTTTGCCCATCATCTTGTTTGTTGTTTTCGCTTGTCTTATTCCTTTGTTGGAATCCGGTAAACATTCGTAAAGCTGTAGTTTCTTTTCTTTTCCTCCCTCTTCTATCAGGTTTCTTTTTTTGCTCCTTCTGGTTCTTGTTCATGATCTTCATCTTCGTCCTCATAAAAATCTTCTTCTTTTAATCCCAGATCTTTGCCATACCTTTCCAAGAAATCCTCTACCTTGAATATTGAGTCAATTATTTGTCTTCTGCCTTTATAGGTAAAGAGTATTCCTTCTGGAATCAGCCATTTATATATTATTCCATTATTTCTTAAAAGTTTTGTCAGTGGTGTAGTGTCTTCTTTCTCTGACTCTTCAAGGTACCTCTTTCAATATTTTAACTTCTACATCCTTGATTACCATATTTGTTTCAGCTACAACCTTCAAGAGCCTATCCCACATATTTCTTCCGTTAAACTTTATATGTATTTGCCTTGGAGTCTTGTTCCTCCTCGCATATGCTGAATTCCTCCTATAAATAGCTTCAATTTCTCTATCTCTTCAATTGTTCCTATTTTCAATTGGTCCGCCATTGCTTCTATAATTTCTTCCTTCAAGTTTTTATCTATATTTTTGGGTACATTCTGAAGTCTTAAAAAGAGGGCTGCCTTATCCATTTCCAAATTTATCAGAGAGTCTTCAATTTTTTTCATTTCTGATTTTTAATTCTTGTAATTCATAGTCTAAGTCTTGCACTTTATCCTCTATCTTACTATGTGATGAAGCTATTTTTAATATTTCTAATTTGTTTTCTGAGATTTGTTTTTTAATTTCTTCAGTTTCTATAGTTATTTCTTGTGTTATTTGCTGTGATAATACATTCATCTTAATTTGAATAGGTTCAATTTCTTGCTTAACTAGCTCTGGTAGAGTTATTTCCACTGTTTCCATCACGGCTTGTGCCACACTCTCCTGTATAAGAGTTTTCAAATCTTTTAAAATCATTTGCGCTAAGCTCATTGTGGCTGTCTTTAACAAACTTAGTTGACCTTGTTGTGCTGGAGATGTGAGGGATATTTTCCTGGATCCCGTACCACTTAACCCGGAAGCCATTAGCCTAACTTATGTTAACCTGATAAATCTCTTTTATCGTATCTGTCTTACTTGCCTTCAATTAAGCTTTGCATCTTTTATCCTGTCTTACCTAACATACGTATCTTCACTTACCTATTTATCTTTTCTATCTTCTTACTAAGTTATCCTGCTGTTTCTATCTATTTCTATCTACCTATAATTCTATCTATAAGCTATACTGTCATATTGGCTGTCTATAATGTCTTTCTATCTACATCTATCTATATCTACCTATAATTCTATCTATTAGGCTATCTATCTGCTGTACTATACTATTAGGTGTCTATGATATCTTTCCATCTATATCTATCCAACATCTATACTATAGCTAAGTCCAAGTAAGACTGATAGAGAAGAGAGAGAGAAAGAGAGAGAGAAAGGAAAGAGGCTCCATGTTCCAAAGTCCACTCCGTGTTTTCATTAAGGCTTCAGCTCGCCGGCAGCTCCCAGAAACTCACTCCACCGCTATATCCTGTCTCCCCATCGTTGCTGCTCTCCTTCAGTTACTAATCCTGTTTAAGCTTGTAACACCAGAAGCAATACAACAACGTAAGTCTGTAAATTAGTTCTTTGGTTCTTTAGTTAAGGTTCCTTTTGAGCCGGGTTTCTCGGGTCTCCCCTTTAAATCCTAAGCGTCTGCCTTCTTTGACTCTTTAAAGCAGTGCAGATTTCAGTAGCTGCCTTAAAGGGGAATCCCCCTCTGTTGCACAGTCTCAACAAGTTAAAGGGCGATCCTGCAGATTTACAAATGCTCTTTTCTGCTCTTACCCTTAGCACTATAGAGCTGAAGTGCTTGAAGTTAAAGAATAACATATCATTCTTTGGTAGGTCCTCTAAAGAAATGCTTGGTTGGCTCTCTGAGGTCCTCTGGGCATGGCTAGGTCTCGGCATATATGGCGAGCGTCCCAATCAGCCTCCTGGCTCAGAGCATTCTCCACAAATGGGGTGAGCCGCCGCTCAACTTCAGTTGTGGAACAAGCTCCTTGCTGGGGCTCTCCCTGCAGGAGAGGCTCTACAGTGGAAGATGGAGGTCCACCCTAGGAGGTCTAGGGATCAGCGGTAGTGAGCAGAGAGGTGCAGAAACCCCGACTCGCATCCACTGTTGTCGGACCTGGACCCGGAACCTCTAAAAGAGCAGGATTTTTAAACATGTAACAAAGATAATTGATGAAGAAGTGGGATGAGGAAGTACACAGAACGTGTTCAATGCAATTTAAAACTTTAGTAAAACAAACTTTGAGGATCCTGCTTGACATTTGTAAACAAATGGCACTCAAAGCAGAGGGATGATGCAGCATCCCCAGGAAGAACTCATTCCACAATCCATCAGCATCCATCCAATGTATCTAATATTGTCCTTCCACCACCAAAACACCCAGTGAAGAAAAATTAAACCATGAATCTTCAGTACTTCTCTTATAAAGAGGTGATGTGATTGACTGGCTTATTAAAAGACTTCTATTAAGCTGCAGCCTTTATTTCTAACCCAGGCCAAACAATCAGACATTGTTTCATTCCAAGAATTTTGCACAGTAGAAATTCAATGTGTACAATGTCTTTGACTGCTCCTACGAAGACATTAAGTAAGTGACTCCAATCAAAGAAGCATATGTGCTTTTCATCTGTTCTGCTGGGTAGATTCTGGTCTGCGAAACTCTTCAATTACTATATCAAATGCCATAAGCAGATGGAAGGATGATATGGCCTGCTGTCAAACTGCTGAGTTGCCTTTTCCCTCCTACATGCTCTGTTCTGGTGGATGACCTATACACGACACCATTCATTCATCCTGCTGCCAGGGCAGCTGATGCCCCTCCATGGCCAGCTGGCAGAGTGTTTCCTCTGCAAATGCAAGCCAATATGCTCCTCTGAGAGGGAATGAATTAAGCCACTGGCACTTGTGACTCTGGTGTCTGTTTAAAAAACAACGCTTCTTTGGCATGGTATTTAAATAAACTTTGATCTTCTCAGGAGTTTTTAAAAGTTCTTAATTTTTGATAACTTGCCCAATTTGGGCAAGATAATAGAGATGGCAGTGGCAAGTCAGCTACAGAGCTTTCTGGATGACACTTCCATTTTAGATCCCTCCCAGTCCGGCTTTCGTCCAGGTCACAGGACAGAGACGGCTCTGGTCGCCCTCGCAGATGACCTCCGGAGGCATCTGGATCGGGGCAGAATGGCAGTGCTGTTGTTGTTAGACCTGTCAGCTGCGTTCGACACGGTCGACCACCAGCTACGGATCCGCTGCCTCGCTGACATTGGAATTCAGGGACTAGCCTTGCAGTGGCTTGCTTCCTTTCTCCAAGATCAGGAACAAAGAGTGGCACTAGGGGATCAGCTGTCCTGAAGGCACCCATTAGAATGTGGAGTGCCCCAAGGGACAGTGCTGTCCCTGATGCTTTTTAACATCTATATGCGGCCTCTTGCCCAGATTGCCCGGAGGCATGGACTGGGCTGTCACCAGTACGCTGATGACACCCAGCTCTATCTGTTGTTGGACGGCCAGTCCGACTCCAAATCGAAAAACCTAGATCGGGCGTTACAAGCCGTGGCTGGTTGTCTTAGGCTGAGCTGACTGAAATTGAATCCGATGAAGATGGAAATGACTCAATAAATCCGGAAATTACAGCTTGTCCAGAATGCAGTGGCCCGGATCCTTACAGGGACACTGATGACTGCGCATATACCACCTGTGCTTTACCAGCTGCACTGGCTCCAAGTTGAGCACCAGGTCAGGTTCAAGGTTTTAGGCTATGACCATTAAGGCCTTTAAAAGTCAGGGACCAATGTACCCCCCAAGACAGCACTGTGCTCTAGTGACCAACATCTATTGGAAGTCCTTGGCCCAAAGAGCATCTGGCTGTCCTCAACCAGAGCTAGGGCCTTTTTGGCCCTGGCTCTGACTTGGTGGAACTCTCTGCTTGCTAACATCAGGGCCCTCTGGGATCTGTTACAATTCCTCAGGGCCTGCAAGGCAGAGATGTTCCACCAAGCATACGGCTGAGGACACCAATGAATTTTAACAGTTTAATAGTTCTTAATAACTATCTGATACACAATATGCTTTCACCCCTCTTCCCCCATCGCTAATGTAATCTGGGGGCCCAGAATTGTATGATGGCGCCATATAGTGATTGGGTTTTAGAATTGTATTTTAAATTATTTAATAGATTTTATGTGTTTTATATGAAACTGTTATAGACCGCTCTGAGCCCGCTTGCAGGGAGTGTGCTATACAAACCTGATATAAGTAAATAAATAAAGATGGCAAACTCTAGATTTTTTCAGTGGGAACCTGAGTGTCAATGGAAAAGATAAAAGTTTGACCCAAAATCTATATGGTCCAAATAATGGCCAGAATGTGGCAACCATGATAGCAGATGAGGGTGATCCAGCATCCCATATTAAATCAGAAGTGGATCACTGTTCAGTCCTTGACATAATCCCTTCTGGGCAACAGCAACTAGAACCTTGTAATACAGTACCCTTGAACAGTGTCTCTAGTGGTGCAGCTGAGCATTCCTATTAACTAAGTGAATATGGCAGATCTTACGTCAGCAGGATCCACTGATTTGAAAGGTGAACTGAGTCAGTCAGAAGTGTTTGATCTGCAAAAGCACTGAAAGAACAAAACCTCATGGACTTTCCAAGTGTGAAATCCCAAGAAGAAGACAAGATCCTGATGGTGCATCAGGTGAAGAAGAGCAACATTCTATGGGAAAGAGGCCAAGCCATATTCCAGAAAACTGAAGGATGTGAACCCTTTTGGGTTTACCAGCAAGGACCCAGACAAGAACATAGACCTGAATATTGCGTGGTTGAGATTATGGGCACTTTCACATATGCTAAATAATGCAGTTTCAATCCACTTCATCAACCATTTGCAGGTGAATTTTGCCATTTCACACAGTAAAATTCAGTTGCAAAGTCCATTGAAAATGGATTGAAAGTGCATTATTTAGTGTGTATGAAAGCGTCATATATTTTAATAAAGGATGGCTCATCAGAATTACATGTGTGCAGAAGCAGGAGGAGAAATGGTGAGGGTCCATGTGCAATAGGCTAAACTCACATAAATGAAATCAGTGGCCATTCCAACCAGAGTGCAGGTGAGGCAAGTGAAGTATATACCCGGGAACCTTAAAGACCTGCTTTTAGATAACTCAGGACAAATACCACATACTAGTCACAGTAGATATATAGGATGGGCCAAACTGATTTATACCCCTCCCTATTGGGTAACAGGAATCTATTTAAATAGAAAGTTGATTCTTAGAAAATCACAATGGGAAATGGTGGAGGAGGAGTGCCTAGCCATGTTATGGGCCTTAACTAAACTAAAGCCATACCTAAGGAAGAGGAAAAACCCTTCACACTGACCATTCTTCATTGTGTTGGGTGCACCATACTACAGGTCACCATAACATGTTGCTACATTGGAGTCTGATGTTCTGACTTCAACACAGTACATATAAATGGATACAAAAACACAGTGGCAGACCTCTCCACTGTTTTTATTAAGATTGCTGGGGAAAAGATCAACAACCTCAGATATGCAGACGATACCACTCTAATGGCAGAAAGTGAAGAGAACCTAAAGAGCCTCTTGCTCAGGGTAAAAGAGGAGAGCGCAAAAGTGGGCTTGAAGCTCAACATCAAAAAAACTAAGATCATGGCATCCGGCCCCATCACTCCTTGGCAAATAGAAGGGGAAGTCATCGAAGTAGTGACAGACTTCACGTTCCTGGGATCCCAGATCACCGCAGACTGTGACTGCAGCCATGAAATTAAAAGACGCCTGCTCCTTGGGAGGAAAGCGATGGTGAACCTAAACAGCATGATAAAAAGTAGAGACATCACCCTGCCAACAAAAGTCCGCATGGTCAAAGCAATGGTATTCCCAGTAGTCATGTATGGCTGTGAGAGTTGGACTATAAGGAAGGCCGAGCGCCAAAGAATAGATTCTTTTGAACTATGGTGCTAGAGAAGACTCTTGAGAGTCCCTTGGACTGCAAGAAGATCAAATCAGTCAATCCTAAAAGAAATCAACCCTCACTGTTCCCTGGAAGGCCAGATAATGAAACTGAAGCTCAAATACTTTGGCCACCAAATGAGAAGGAAGCACTCACTGGAGAAGACCCTGATGCTGGGAAAGATTGAAGGTCAAAGAAGACGGGGACGGCAAAGGATGAGATGGTTAGACAGTGTCATCGATGCAATGAACATGAAATTGAGCCAACTTCAGAGGACGGCGGAAGACAGGAGGGCCTGGCGGAAGCTGGTCCATGGGGTCACGAAGAGTCGGACTCGACTGTGCGACTGAACAACAACAACAGACCTCTCCAGGGAGGGAGGAGAAGAAGAAAGGTTAAATAAATAAGTATGATCTGTAAGTATTCTGGTATAATATTTAAATGTTTAATATTTTCTTTTCTTTCTTTTTTTTTAAAGATTTTTTTAATGATTTTCAACAATAAACCATGACACAAATACTAAACCTCACTTAATGCCGTCAGTGAGTACAAAAAAACATAGAACAACAAACAACAAACAGCAAACAAGAATCACACAAAAAACAACACCCCCCCCCAAACTTTTCCAATTTTACCTTTCCATATCACTTAAATCATGTTTTTGGTTTAAATATATGTTCATAAACCTTCAAATTTCCTATTAACCATTACCTATAATTGAGCTCAAATTCATTTCATCTTATTTAAATCCATTCAGTCTGGAATTTATAAAAGATACCTACTGGAAATAAAATCGTCTCTTCAAACCTTTTGGCATCTTCATATCTAACCACAATTTCATTTCAATCTGGCTCTAGTACATTTATTATCCATTCAAAAAAAAGAGAAAATAAAACTATATATTTGTATCTACTATCTAAATAGCACTCTTATACCTTCTTCAAGAATTCATTTACCAATTTCATTTACTGGGTATTACCAATCTCTTTAACAATCTTCTACAACCTTATACTATTACTGCTCACACCCTCTTACAACGTTATATGGTTACACAACGATACCCATATCCTTAACTCATCATCATTCATAATCTGCTAATCACTTACGTGCTTCAATCCCTCCTATCATTGACCCAACATATTTTCCATATATATCCTGCCTATTCTAATTCTCAATAGGTCCTTTTTGTTTTGATTTTCATCATTTTCTCTTACGTGCCTCTGACTTTTAAACTCTTTTAACACAATCACAGCACAGACTCTTCCATAAAAATCAACATCCTCATTCCTTCGAGTGGTGACTCCAAATTTCTTTATGGTTTTCTCTGCTTTCTTCCTCTTATCATTATTCTTTTTCTTTCGGTCAGGTATAAACCGCCATTTCATTGTCCCTTTTCTTATTGGCTTCTTTCTTTTTTCCAAAAATCCCAGTTCCGAGTCTGCATTTTTTTTTCCTACTACCCGAGAGCGAACCTCTCGCTGTTCCTCTATCTGGGTAGATTCCTGCAAGTCCGTTTGAGCTTGTAAATCGTGAAATGTCTCTTGATTTGGCTCTTCCTCATCTTTGTCCTTGGCACCAAAATATTGTGGGTTTACAAAAGTCTTTTCCCATAACAACTGCAACGCTTTACTAATCTCTTCAGTCAAAGATTTTTGAAATTGTTCCGACCTAAGTTCTTCTTTAAGATTTATAATTGCTCTCTCACATATAGACGCCGCCGCCATTTTCTCACTTGATTAGCCAATCTGTGGTAATACCTTTTGTAACAAAAAAAAACCTAGTCCTTAACGTTTCTGAAGCAAATAGTCACACATTTCATTTTTGCCATACAAAATATACGCCATTTCCAGAGTGGTTGGGATCTTACCGACATTTTCTTTTCTCCAGTCCCTATATCTATATCGGCCGATTACAACAATAGGGGAAGTCCGTTGAGTCAAAAAGTAAGAATCCATTTTTTTCTTTTTCAAACAGCATCATTCAAAAGGCCAATCCTTCAATGTGGCATGGAAGATAGTCCACGGGAAATAAAAAAAACAAAAAACACCAACATTAACCATAAAACGGATGGTCGTTGCTTGGAAACATGCAGCCGAAAAGCCCTGTCTCCTCCGCTCCGCGATCCCGCTTCAGGGCGATAGCGGACACCCCCTCGAGTGCCGAAATCGAGGGGGGGCCGCTACAAGCCCTCTGCTACCGACCCCACCTCCAATGGGGTCGGCCGAAGCCCACCGGGTTCCCGGGGGGTCCTGGGAACCGCGAAGGGCACGGCGAAGCGCTGAAACGCGCCCGCCCTTCGCAGCCGCCGTACCAAGCCTATGTTTAATATTTTCTCAGGGAAACAAAAAGTTTCCATTCTTGTGAATATAACTATATAAAATGTGAAAAGAGTATGCTACAATGTGTATTTAATAGTCTGAAATACATAAGCAAAGAAAAAGTGTCATTTAAATAGATTCAAACAAATTCTAATAGCTTTTCAACTGCATAGTCCTTAATGAGGAGGTTAAAAAATCATTGTCTCTGGTAGAGACCTTGGTAGACCTCCATCTATGACAATGTCTTGGAGAAGGGACATGTGATGAACTAGGCTAGGTTCTGCCTTTCTCCAAGAGCAACCAATAAGAGCTGATGGAATGTTGAGAGGGAGAGACTTGGAAAACAGGAGTTGAAAAATGACAGGGGGTTGGCAGTAGAGAGAAGATGACAGTTTAAGGGCTGAGGTGAAAACGGGTTTTCTGACTGAGGGGAATTGTATAGAAGAGTTGCTTGGAACAGGGTGAAATTAGTAAATTTGTAACTAAATGATCCTAATTGTAGATTTAGGACCTCAGTTCAAGAGTTCAGTGAAAGTGAAATATTGTTTCTTATACTTTACTTTCCACAGTGTTTTGTTTATATAATAAACAAAACCTTTCCTGTTTGATTAACCCTGTGGGTTGCACATCTGAGGGAATGAATCACACACACACTTTAATATCTCAAGCTATATTTATATTATTAGATATGAATGAATGGTGGCAGCGAGTGATTGAAATAGTGTTTGAGCCCCATTCCCAATAGCTCTGTGTGAGTGAGGATTGATTGTTAAAGGGAGCTGGCCTACCCTATCTGTGGATGTCTCTAAGAGTGAGAGAGAGAGGATATGAGATGCAAGATGGACACGACTTTCTGTAGATTTTAAAAGAGACAAGAAGGGTGGTGAGTGTGATGTCCTGATCTATGTATAACCCATAACCTGAAGATGAGAAGTTGTACAGGGTGGTAGGCACTCTGTGTGAGTGCAGAAAGGGCGTCACAGACATCAACTAAATAAAATAGTTTAAGTTCAGTTACTGTATAGACAATTTACTAGTACTGTTGGATGACAAGTCATTTATGTTTTGCACTGTGATTGGTCATATACAACTACAGAGAGGAATTCTCTTGGTGAGTTTTCCTAGCAAATTCATATGTGGATTTTATTTCAGTGTACTTTCTGGTTTTTATCACCCAAATACCTTGAATTTCACACTTTAAAAGTTACAGCCATGAATCTATGCACTCTCAAAAGTAATGCCACTCAAACATTTGCACTACCCAAGAGTTCACTGTGGGGAATTTCACATTACCTAGTTTCTCCTGGTTTTAAGCCGGGAGTCTTCCGATACGAGTTGAACCGGTACAGGGCTGCCGTTTCACACACGGCATGCCCCTGCCGGAAATCAGCCGATTCGGAAGCGGTTTGGCGTTTCACACACACACGCACCGCTTTGTTTTCCCGCCTTTTTTCACCCGCGCGGGCTTCTTTTTTAAAAAGGTTCCGCTATACCGGAACCTCAAATGGTCGGAATAACGATCCCATTGGATTCTGACTCCTTGGAGGTTCCGGTATATCAATATATCGATATAAGCCGAACGTTCAAAAAAAAAAAGCCCGCGCGAGCGAAAAAAGGCGGGAAAGAACTGTAGCATAACCGGGAGAGGGAACGGGAGACTAATCTCAAGCGGTTTACAGTTAAAACGCTTCAGTCCTGGTTCCTATACGGAACAGAGACTTTTGTGTGTGAAATGGCAGTCAGATCCCGGTAGGGAACCGATTCTAAACCGGGTTCTGTCTGAAATGACAGACCAGAACCCGTTTGAGAACCGGTTCTCTACCGGGAGATATCGCCTGTCTGAAATTTCCCTGTGTGTCACTCCTCCTGCCCAGTCTCACCTGGCCACCTCTGCACCATCTTGCCATGAGTGCTGTGTCCTCCCTAGGCCTCAGAATTTGAAGCAAAGGGGGATGACTTAACCTTGTTTCTCTCTTCCACAGGCAGCAGATTTTGCAGCTTTCAGCTGAGCCCCCAGCAATCATTGGGAGTCTCTTTTCTGACCTATGCTGTCCCAACCCCTCCCCTACTGGCACTTAATCCTGGTGTGTGTTCTGCCCCAGCTGATGCCATGGCCAATCCCTAGTTTAAGAGGCCAGTGAACTTCATTACCTCTTCCCCTGCCTACACCTGTCCTTGCCCTCCTCTGGCTCCTGCCTCCTTTTCACAATCAGACAAACTAACCAGAAGGCTGCTGGGTCTTTGGGCCCTTCCCACTTTGCAGTGAACCTGCCCTCCATTGCTTCCAGCAAGCTTGGTCTTTTGGCTGACTGTCCCCAGCTAGACCCTGTCCTGGTGGCATCATCCTCACTCCTGCCAGGCTGGGTCAACTCCACTAGTTCCAGCCTTGCTGCTAGCCTTGTTGGATGAGGCTGCTCTTGGCTGTTTTGACCTCAGCCCCCAGGAAACCAGGAAGGTCATGTCCAGGTATTGCTTCATCAGTGCAACTCCAGACTCATGTCAAATATTTAGATTATTTCTATTATTATATTTACATTATTTCTATATCTGAGCCAGGGTGGGGTGGGGAGCTAAGAAGTGGCAGTCAAAAGCACTGCAGCTGGCACATGGGGGGCATATGAGAAGAGTCTTGTGACTCTGTGCAACCAATCCAGTATCAAGTAGCAAAACAAATAGGTGCCATGCGCTTCTGTGTTTCAGAAAGTCAAAACAAATGAGGAACAACATATAGAACACCTTAAGGGGAGCCACGTCACAACAAGATGGTGCTCAATGTTGACCTCTTAAGAGCTACATAGTTTTGCATCTTCCAGGCACATGCAAACAGAACACTTAGACATTAAGACTATCTTTTTACATGGAGAAACAGAAGAAGAATTACACATGAAACAGCCACCAGGGTTTACAGATGAAAAGAATAAACATCTAGTCTGTAAACTTCAAAAGGGTCTTTATGGGCTTAAACAAGCTGCAAAAATGACCGTTTTTGGCAGGGAGGGTGGGATACAAATTAAATGAATGAATGAATGAATGAATGAATGAATGAATGAATGAATAAAATAAAAGTGTGGTCAGACAAGCTGACCAAGATGCTACTTGATCAGGGTTTCAGACAAGGCATAGTTGAATTCTGTCTTTACAGTAGACACAAAGGTGGATGATGGACATTTATTCTGACCCATGTTGATGATCTGATTGTTTGCCATGAAAATAAAAATGACCGAGCTGAAATTATATCCCAACTAAAGAAGGACATAGAAGTCAAACACCTAGATGCTTTTACTTGGGAATTCAGACTGAACGGTAACCAGATGGAAGTAATCTTCTTAGTCAAAAGCAGAAGATACTGAAACTATTGCAAAGCCATGCCCTGGAAGGTGTTAATCCAATGCCCACATCCATGGAATCAGGCTTCTCCAAAGAAAAGGTACCCGATGGACCACTGGCAGACAACAATAACTCAGAGCTGCCATAGGCAAACTTCTATACATAGACAACAATAACTCAGAGCTGCCATAGGCAAACTTCTATACATAGAGATGATAACAAGACCTGACATTGCAAGAGCTGTAAATGTATTATCCAGAAGGATTAGCACACTCACCCCAAAGGATTGGACTGCAGTTAAAAGGGTGATGAGGTACTTAAAGGGTACTGCACATTTTTAACTGAGACTGCCAGCAACTAACAATCCCACTCTACTGGGATATGCTGATGCAGATGAGGCTGGAGAAAGATTAGACCTAAGATCCACTAGCAGTTATGTATTTTTCTTTGGAGGTAGTGCCAGGGCTATTTTTGGGCAGGAACACACAGGAACTGAGTTCTGGCTGGCTTCAGAGCTGGCCACGCCCACTACAGCCAAAACCTCTGCGTGTGTGGCTATGGAGGGAAGGCCTGGAGAGCGACCCCCCCTGACTCTGAGGCGGGCGGCCCAGGGGGGGCCCTGGAAGGATTGGGGAGGCATTTAAAGGCCTCCCTGTGCCTTCCCAGCCACGGGGCGCCCAGGCAAGCCAAGGGAAGGTATGGGGTGTGGCCTAATATGCTAATGAGATGTGCTGTCAGGGATGTGGCCTAATATGCTAATAAGTTTCTGCTGTTGGGTGTGTCCTATTATGCTAATGAGTTCCTGGTGGGCTTTTTCTACAAAAAAAGCCCTGGGTAGTGCTATAAGTTGTGCAAGTTGTAAACAAAAAATGGTTGCCCAGTCATCTACTGAAGCAGAATTTGTATCTGCTTCCGAAGCATGCAGAGCATTAGAGTGGCTTATAATGTTACTGGAGGACTCTGGTATTGAGGAACATTTGACAGTTCAACTGCTAGAGGATAATCAGAGTTGTATAGCCCTCTCTCTTTCAGAAAGGAAGAGTGCATGGACAAAGCACATTGGAATTAGGAACCAGTATGTGAGGGTTCTGCAGGGGCAAGGAGTTGTCAATACTACTACTGTCCCACTGAGAAAATGATAGTGGACATATTTACCAAACCACTGCCAAGAGACAAATACCAAGGCCTGCAGAACAACCTGGACATTGTGAACCTTGGCAGCATATAAAGTCGAGAGGGAGTGTTGGAGGGAGTGACCCTGCATGCCTGGACATTGGGGAGTGCTAAATCACTCTAAGTGTGTAGAGGTGTTATCTCCTTGAATGGGATGCCTCTCTTTGTCTTAACCTGGGAGCTGCCCCCTGACTCTCTCTCTTGGTTTCTCCTTTCACTCCCTTTACATGGCCTTCTTTGCAGGTCTCTCTTGTAGACACAATGCCCTCATACTCCCACACAGATGATGCTGGACAAGCTGGCCACTTGTGATAGGGAAAGTACTCTTTAGATTAGGCCTGTTTCTCTTCCTTTGGACTGCAACCTAAATGTGAACTGGATCTATTTGAATACATGTAAGTGTACCTTTTTTGCAATATACTTCTTGGGAGATTTATTTACTGCACTCAGTATCACACTGCTATGATTGGGCAAAACTCTGCTATATTAACCAAATATCCCAGTGGTTTTCAGGTAAAAGGAAAATAAAATGTAAAATGTTACTTCAGTCATGTAAATCAATATATATCCATTTTTATTATAATATTACTTTAATTTGCCTTGTTTATTAAAATAGTTAATTTAAACTTGTGGATCAAGGTGACTTACCATTTCAATATCAAAAATATACAGAACACAAACAAGCCTGTTCACTCCCAGAGAAATGCCTGCAGTTTAATCCACAAAACCAAACAAGGACCCACGGTAAGTAGGAAAACCAACATACAACAAGTGCCGTGCACAGATGATTATAACATATCATAAATAATTTTATATTTTTTGAAAAATATTTTTACAATAATTTCTGCATATATAATAAATCATCTTAATCAAAATATCAAAAATCATCTCCAAGAATCTCAAAAGCTATTGTACAACCTTTAATAACAGTCCTCCTCTGTTAAATAAAAGTTTCAAAAGGGAGGACTCCTTAAAGTCTCTTTATTACATGTGCTTGTGTCTTCCTCCAACAGAGGTCCAGATATCCTTCTGTTTCCAAATATTTCTCAGGGAGTTCAACAATAATTTTCAGCACAAGGTTGCCACATACCAAAGTTTTAATCCCAAATTCTCTTCAATGAACGCTGCAAATATTTTTTTGATGAGCTACAAGCCTCCTCCAAAGTGAAAAGCACGTTTAATCCAAGTGAAAAGCAGTTTAATCCAAGCAAAGAAAACAATGTTGTAGCCTCTTAAAAATTTCTAAAGATGGCACACACACACCACACTTTCTCAGGAAGTCAATTCCACACTATTGAAAAGGACCAGGCTCTAGTAGATGCCAAGAAGGCCACCTTGTGGAGAAACAACTAGAAGATGACAGCTCCAAGACCACAACAGGCACACAGGGCTATTACTCAATCAACAGACAGCTTCCTGATTTTCTAAAGCCCAATCTCTGTTTTTCCATTGTTGAGCAAAATGTGTATTGACCAATGTGACTAGAACCAAAGCATGGATCCCTAACATGATCCCGGAATGTGCTCTCTGTATACCATGACTAAGATTGACAACCTCTCCAGGTGGTGTTTGGAGTTCTCCCAGAATGACAACCAGTCTCCAGACTACCAAGAACAGCTTGCCTGGGGAAAATGGAAGCTTCAGAGGGTAGAGTGCATGGCATCACATCCTTGCTGAGATCCATCCCCAAACTCTGCTTTCTCCAGGCTCCACCCCCACATCTCCAGGAATAATCCTTCAACAGACCTAAGAGTTGCAAGGAATCTGTGCATTTGATGTGTTAGGAGTAAGGTCACCTAAGATGAAGGCAGAAAGAAAGCGACATCTCTCTTGCTGCAGCGGCCTTGTAGCCCTACCTTGGTTCATTCTAGGGATGCAATGAAATGAACATATCAATAAAGCCTAGTGTTGCCAGCCCTCTGGTGGGGATGGAAGGTCTTCTTCCCTGCCTCTTGTTTCCCACTGCTACTCAGAGTGGTAGTGGAAGATTTTTTTTTTAATGACAAGTAGACCAAGATGCTGAACTGCAGGCTGTGGAAGGTCAGTAGTTCAGCAGTTCAAGACCCAAGTATGCTGCATGACGGAGTGAGCTCCCATCTCTAGTTCCAGCTCCTCCCAACCTAGCAGTTCGAAAGCAAGAAATTGCAAGTAGATACATAGGGACCACTTCGGTGGGAAGGTAACAGCGTTCCGTGCGCCGTGGTGTTTAGTCATGCCGGCCACATGACCACGGAAATGTCTTCGGACAGCGCTGGCTCTTCGGCTTTGAAACGGAGATGAGCACTGCAACCCTAGAGTCGGATTCGACTGGCTTTCGAGCAAGGGAACCTTTACCTTTACTTTAGACCAATGGTATGACATCACTTTTGGGGAAACCACTGGCTGTCAACCCTACCTTGCACCAATTCACAGATTAAGGAATACACAGGTTGGTTCTGGGATGCCTACCCTTCAAAACAGGCAAATATGAGTTGTGGATTGTCCTCAGTTCCCACGTGCATGGTGCCTGATTGGGATCATGATCATGGCATGTATGAAGAACAGGCCTCAGCCTTACCCCCACACTGTTTTCCCACCTTAAAGTAGCCCAGGGGCAGTGTTTGCAAGAGTTCCCCCAATGGGCCAAACAGTTCTGTCTCTGAACTACTTGAGATCAGGAAACTGGCACCGTGGGGTGGGGGGAGAGAAGCCTTTCTCTATGCATACAACAGTCATGATCCAAATTGGGTGCCAACTGCCAAATGATACAAAAAAACCCCAACCCAGTTATTCCATTCTTGACCTTGAAGGTTTTCCAGGCAATGATCTTCAACTTATTTTTGTCCTGTAAACAAGATGAAGTGTGAGTTGCTTAACTCTCATATCTGTCACTTATGTTGAAATTGTGATAAATGAAGCTAACTAAATTTATTTCAAATCAGAATTGCATTGATTCAGAGGAACTGGAATAGGCAGGATTCCGTTTGGTGAGCCTGGTATCTTGTCAGGTGGGTGAAGTGGCCTAAAAGGTTCCAGGATGTGTGTGTGTGTGTGTGTGTGTGTGTGTGTGTGTGTGTGTGTGAGAGAGAGAGAGAGAGAGAGAGAGAGAGAGAGAGAGAGAACAGTGACATAAGAGAAAATAAATGCTGATTTTTCAGTATAGCTCCTTAGTATCCCCTTGTGGAGATTCTCATAATTACAACCAGCAACTGACACAACTGGAACATTCCACTAGCTCTGACTGTTGGCATCTTTTTCCTGTTTATCCAGTAGGGGGGAAACATGCAATGATCCATTTACATGTTCAGTGATTAGCCACTTTTGCTGCTTCATTGGGGGTGTAAATTGTTAGCCTGGTGTTTCAGTCATGCACTAACCTATACGTCACTGCTGAGATAAGGTTTGGCTATAGAAATAGGATGTTTTAATGACAATATATAAAACTGGAAACCCAGAGAAAGATGAGGTGTTATCTTTCAGGATACAGGTACTCAGTGGGAACACATTGATTTGTTGTAGTTATATGTTTTAATATGTTTTAAATTATATTGTATTTATCTAAATTTATCTAAATTTATCTAAATGTTGTGACCCACCCTGAGCCCGTTTACGGGAATGGCGGGATAAAAATGTGAAAAATAAATACACAAATAAACAGAGAGACCACCAATTTCTAGCACGCAAGAGAAAATTTAAAAACAAGGTACACAAGTATGTGCCATCAAGTTGCAACTGACTTACGGTGACCCAGCAAGGGGCTGTCAAGGGAAGTGAGAAGCAGAGCTGGTTTGCCTTTGCCTTCCTCTGCATAGCCTTCCTTGATGGTCTCCCATCCAAGTTCCAACCCTGCTTAGTTTCCAAGATCTGATGAAATCAGGCTATACCATGCCACCTTCCCTCCTGAAACAGAGGGTGCTGCCTAGATTTCCTTGATATGTTCTCGTTTTTGAAATCATAAACAGGAAGGGGGAAATTGATTTATTTAAGGAGATGGGAAAATAATCCTGTTTGTACTATAACAAACATCATGTTGTTTTACTGGCTCATGTACAAGATAGCAGTATATGAAACAATTACTTGTTACAAAGTCTGCAGAAAAATCTGCAGATGAAAGAAAATGGTAAAGAAACTTGTCCCCTAACTCGTTTGCAATAAGCCATATCTCCCAGTTACATGGTGGTATGAAACCCCTATAATTCAACAAATACCTTCTCAGAGTTTTTTTTTTTTTTACATGTGGGAAAATGGGACTCACAAACCTTCATCTCTCCCATAAGGGAATAAGGAAGTTACTTGGCCTCCCAGGTCGCCTTGCCAGACTGGCCCCCTCCCTCCACTCCCTGGTAACTCTTCCTCTCTCTGGGTAACTTTCACTGCCACTAGCTGTTCGGTTATTAGGGCACTTTCCTCCTAGCACTCAGGAACACTCTGCTGCAGTGCTGCTAAGAGGTTCTGCTCTGCAGTTACATCTCCCCACTTCTCTGTCTGGTTACCAGGGGACTGACATGCCTGGTTGGATGCTTTAAGGGAGTGGGGCTGTGGTCACACGGCAAGCTTATCCTGATTTGTTCCCACTATAGATTTGATCAGGAATATTTTTTTCGGGTTGGGATGATCACACATCCCTCTCCAAAATATTTGTATCGTGTGATGAGGCTCCAGGCACCGTCCTGATAGCCGCATTGGCCAAGCAGTGGCTGGCTTGCTTTTTTTTAAATGGCTTTGCGCATGCGCATATACACATGGCCAAATCACTGCTCCCACTGGGACTCACCATACTCCTTTGTTTTTGCAGGTCCCCCCCCCCCCCCAACAGTGAATAAAATTAACCAGCAACGTACAACTGAGCGCTGGAGTCTATATGTGCACTTGAATGTTTATACATTGAATTTATTCAGCACAGGATTGCTCATGCACACAACGATAGAAGCTTGGGGGGGGGGGACCACGAGAAGGACGTTCAGATGACCTAATCGTGATCATTGCCTGAGATGGCTGTCCAGATCAGTGAAATCGCAGATACAGAGCGCAAATATCCAGAAAGTACTTGATTTTCCAGGTGTATGAAAACTCGCTAGGGAACCGGGAGGATATCGCAACTGGGCCCACTTCGGTGTGGGAGATGGATGCGAGTGTTTGATCAGCAATTTTAAATGTGAGAGGGAACAGCAGTGAAACCCAATCAAAATGACCGTGTGACCACGGCTTGGGATTAACTGCTGCCCCCTTCCTCCTTTCATCCCTTTTGGTTCACATGGATCAAACAGTGATTAGCATGGATCACAGAGATCAGATTGACCACATTCAAAATGAAAGGAAATTTATGAAGAAACTAAAAAGTGTACACTTAATATGCAGACACAATGGATTGAGCAAGGATATAAGAAAAGTCAACAAAACTGCATTCCTCTGACCCAAACTCTCACATACTTTAAATGATGGGAAAGCAGGATAGAGCAAGCATTTAGAAATCATCCATTACCTTATTTCAGTGCTTTGGCAATTTCACCCTGTGGTCTCAACCATGTGGCTCAAGATGGAGTCCAGATATAGAAAGGAGAATGACTTGAGCTGTCATGGCAAATGGCTGCTTAAGAGATAAGAGAGCTTCTTCCTCTTTCCAGGGGTTATATAGCCCCCTCACTTTCTGTGCCCCCATAGACCCTCTTTCCTCTTCCTTCCCCAAAATGGAAGATTCATTCTTTTCTTTTGCCCTCCTAATTTTTTAATGAATTATTAATCAACATGTCAATTATGTTAAGTTATACATTTTCAGGTTTGCAAATGGATTTTTTTAGACTAGTTCTTTGTTGATTTCTTGCTCTGAATTTTTTTTTTTGTTTTTATGCCCCCCAGAGGGGATTTTTTATTGCCTTTTTAATAGACTGCAAAGTACAATGAAAAATTAGGAAAGGGTAACTACATCTAGAGAGAAAGGAAAGAAAACCACTACTAACTAAAACCCCAAGTATAGGAGATCATAACAATAGCTTATATAAATGTTAATCTTAAATTGCTAGTATTACTTTGAACAGTCGGTTATAAGTTTTCAGGCACAAGTCAGAGTCCTTCAGCCTTCATTTTGTCTTATCTTTTCTAATCCTCAATTTATATGTATGTTTGGGGGCAGCCGCCCCCTTATCAGAAAGAGAGTCCTCGTCAGAAGACACTGAGTCCAATTTGCCACTGAATTTGCTGTCATCTTCTTCCTTCTCGACCTCGTCTATCTCTCCCAGCTTTACTCTCAGGAACTCACGTGCTTTGGAAACAGAGTCAATCTTTTCTTTTTTATCATGCAGTTTGAAAATGATGCCTTCTAGAATTAACCATCTGTAAACAATGCTGTTTGTTTGTAGAAAAAGGATTAGATCTTTATATTTCTTTCTCTTTTGCCTTATTTCAAATGGAATGTCATTTAAAATCCTGATGGTGTTGTCCCCGATTTTCAAGGGTGTTCCTGTAGTTGCTTTCAGGATAGAATCCCTCACATGTCGCTTTGAGAATCTGACCACTATTTCCCCAGGCAGATTATTCTTTTTGATGTACACGGAATAGGACCTATAGACCACATCCATTTCTCTTACAAGATATTCCGCTTTCAAATCTGTAACTGGGGCTAATGCTTCTCTTAGAAGTTGCTTTAGATTCTCACCTTTTAATTCTGGGACACCTTGAAACCGTAGGACCAGATCTGCTTTCTCCATTTGCAGCTGTAAAAGTTGTGATTCTTCCGAGGCTTGTTTCTTTTCCAGCTTTTGCACCTGTTTCTGGACTTTTTTAGTGTTGGCGTCCATTTCCTTCACCTTCTCAGCCATTTGCTCCATTATTTTTAAAGTCTTAGTCAGTTGGAGCTGCTGAGTTGCAAGTTTCTGGTTTAGAGTCATCAGCTGTTGTTTGATGTTAGTCATCTGGTCCAGCAGTGGGCGCAAGGAACCTGCCAACATTTTGAAGAATTCAGTGACCTCTTCCAGTCGAGGGCTCATGGTCCCAGCTAGTTTCACTTTTGCTGGTTTGTCTTTCTCTGCCCTCTTCCCCGCCATATTTATGGATTGTTTACTTCTATAAAAACTTGCTAAAGTCTCTGAAATACGCCCATATGCTTATCCGCACTCTGGTAAGTCTCTCAAAACAGATTTCAATGCTTTTTCTTCTGCTCTTCTTCTTTCTTTCTTTCTTTTTTTGGCTCTGTCTCTGGATAGAACGTTCTTATCATCTTCCTTTCCATTTCTATTGATGGTGCGGACTGGGTATCAATAAACAACTCTTTACAGCAACAAGCCTGTTGTTACTTAACATTCTGCATATCATGTATCCATTCCTCATCATTTTTCTCCTCCTTTTCTGTGTCACATTCATTTCCAAGCACATTCACACATGCTTGCTCAATACCTTTTTGTATTCTGTCTCTCAACACCTTTAAGAATTGCTCCAGAGTAAGTTCATCCACTAGCCTATTGTCATCCATATCCTCCTCCTCTAACCCATCTGGGGATGCCATTTTAAAGATATAATTATTCACTTTAAATAAATCCACTTTCAATAGCCTTCTAGTAAATCAAGCACAAATGTGAGTCCTTAACAGCAAAGTTTTTTGACCCCGAGAGAAAAAGAAAAACATCCACTACGATTCTTTCTCCCGTTCCTTCTCTGGCTGCTGATTACTTCTATTTTGGGCTTAAAAGATCGGGGTAACTTGAAAGTGTCATCTCAACCATTATAGTTAGAAATGAGGGTACTCACAAAATCATATCCAAATTCAAATTCCTCTTCTTCTGCATTCTGCTGCTGTAGCCAATATAGTAGAGATTATATATCCACAAAAAAGAAAGTTAAAAGGCGGATGGTCGCGGCTTGTGCAGAGCATGGCATTTATGCTTTGCTCCATAGAACGCTCCCGCTTCAGGGCTGAAGCGGACACCCCCCACATTGCCAGGAGTGGGAGTGGCCGCAACAAAGCCCCCTGCCCTAGACCTCTCTCTGGGAGGTCTAGCAAAGTTCCCCCAGAGTCCGCCCCCCCGAAAGGAGTGTTGAAGGATCAGGCGTCTTGGAGCAGCCGAGAAACAGCCTGTCACTGCACCGTACCTCACTTCCAGTCAGTGATTCTATAGATAGACCCAGAGTTGGCCACGGCCACTACAGCCAAAACCTCTGCATGCATGGCTACAGAGGGAAGGCCTGGAGAGTGACCCCCCTGGCGACTCCCTGCAGCCGCCCAGACTTCCTTTCAAGAGGGGGCAAGCCAAGGGATGGCATGGGGTGTGGCCTAATATACTAATGAGCTGTACTGTCAGGGTGTGGCCTAATATGCTAATGAGTTGCTGCTGTTGGGTGTGGCCTGTTATGCTAATGAGTTTCTGCTGGGCTTTTTCTACAAAAAAGCCCTGCTTTTATTGATGGATAGGCCCACCAGTTTCTCCCACAGCTTGCTTCAGCTGACTAAATCGAATGCTCCCTTAAGGTCCATAAAGCCCCTGTAAAGCTTCCCACAAGGACTAGCTGTATATTTTTCTGCTAGATAAAAAAGAGTTAAGCAGTGATCAATAGTACAAAATTCTGTCTTAAAGAAAAGTCTCTCTTGTTCCCAGGCCAGAATTTTAGTGGTCTCAATCCATTCCACTAATCTTTGGTGCAAAAGAGTAGAATATAATTTCCCAACAGATGATAGGAGGCGAATTGGCCGATAGTTGGCTGGATCAAGCCTATTGCCATCTTTAAAAACTGGAATGAGTATAGAATGCTTCCAAACTGGGGGGGGGGGGAGATTCTCCTGTTTGATTTATCTGAGAGAAAACAAGAGCTAGAATTCTTCTCCACCACAACGGATTTAGTTTGAGAAGCTCCATCG
Source organism: Gekko japonicus (assembly GCF_001447785.1). Classification (NCBI taxonomy): domain Eukaryota; kingdom Metazoa; phylum Chordata; class Lepidosauria; order Squamata; family Gekkonidae; genus Gekko; species Gekko japonicus. The sequence goes on along the minus strand of NW_015161418.1, from coordinate 303,753 downwards.
GGACCTTATCTGGGCCCAAGGGCCTTACTGGCTCTCATTTGATGGATCTTATTGCATACATCTTTCTCCAGTGCAGGGCCCTAATTAGGGAGGTCATCCAGCATTCTGTCCTCTACCCAAGTATTGTTGGAAGAACTAGAGCAAAACAAATCCTTAAAATATCTCATCCATCTGGAAGCAGAGATACATGATGGCAAGTTGGATCTCAAATTCATGGCCATAGAAAGAACTTTCCAAAAACTTGATAAGTCATTGTTGTTAAGGGATGTAATAAGGAGGCTCCAGCCCTTGTACTTTACTTCTCTCTTTTAATCCTGAATTCATTTTTGTGTCTTTTTTTTCGGTCCAGTAATTCCCCTAGAACATACAAAGTATTATCTCTTTTAAATACCCTTTGCAATTGCCAAATGCTTCTTTTCATCATTTTGCACTCAGAATCAAACCACTTCTTTCTTTTCTGGGGTTTGGACATAGTCGTGGCCTTAAATGGGCATAGGTAGAAAGGCTCAGATAAGGGAAAGAGGTAAAGAGATCATATAGTAGCTCTAATGAGGACATAACTGGGTAAGATGTAAAGATTTCATCCTTGATAGAGCTGACTTCAGTTCACTGCAGCATGCTCCAAATGTTCCCTTCCAATTGCTGGGGCCAGGAGACTTTAGATATTTCATTTCCCTGCTGCAGCAATTGCACTTACCCATTCTAAATTCCATTTCATAAACAAATTACAAGAAGGCTGTGATCCAATTAAAGTGTTCTCAGCAAAAATTGGTCCATGTATGTGTGCTCAATTTTATTGTTTTTCCATGAAGTGGCAATGTTCCCACAATCAGTAAATAAATTTATACCTGTAGATAACAGAGGAGATGGAGCAGGCGGGTAGGGCAGGGGGGCAATCTAATGTGGTGTCCACCGCCTCAACCAAAGGCCTGGCAGAACAGCTCTGTTTTACAGACCCAGCAGAATGGTAGTAAATTCTACAGGGCCCTGATCTTAATTGGAAGACTGTTCCACCAGGCCGGAGGCAGAGCAAAAATGGCCCTGGCTCTGGTCAAGGCTAAGCGGACATCTCTTGGGTCAGGGACCACCAGAAGGTGTTGATCAAAAGAACACAAATTTCTTTCAGGGACATAGCAGGAGAGACAGACCTGCAGATATGATGGTCCCGAACTGCACAGGGCTTTAAAGGTGAATACTAGAACCTTGAACTTGATATGGTATTCAACTGGAAGCCAATGCAGCTGGCAAAGAACAGGTTGTACATGTGCTGAGGTCCCAGTGAGGACACGCACAGCTGCATTTTGAACCAGCTGGAGTTTCCAGATCAGTTTCAAGAGTAGCTCTGCATAGAGCGAGTTACGGTAGTCCATCCTGGAGGTGACCAATGCATGGATCACTCTGTCTAAGTAATGGGGAGAAAGGTATGGAGCCAATTTCCTGACCTGCCGAAGATGGTAAAAGTCAGATCTGGCAACATTCGTGATCTGGGCCTCCATTGAAAGTGAGGTGTCCAGGATCTCACCCAGGTTCCCCACCATCGACGTTGGCATTAACAGCGTCCTGTCAAAGGTGGGGATCCGGATTCCTAATTCCATCCAGCCCGTGGCTCAGGCACAGGACCTCCATCTTTGATGGATTTAATTTCAGTTGACTCTGTTTCAGCCAGTCAGTTACAGCTTCCAATGCCCTGGCCAGAACCTCTGGGGCAGTATCTTGGTCGCCATCTATCAGCAGATATAGCTGGGTGTTGTCAGCGTACTGGTGACAGCCCAGTCCAAGCCTCCAGACCAGCTGAGCGAGAGGGCACATGTAGATGTTAAATAACATAGGGGAGAGGATCTATGCCTGTATTCTCATATTGAACAGTGGACTTCATTGTCTTTTTGTACCAGCCTCTATAAAGTGCAGACTCAAGGCAGGCCAGACAATCTGTGAAAAAGGTTTTTTAAAACCACTGATGTTAAATCTCCCAGTGCTTAAAACTTCATCAACGATCAGACAGAAAGGCTTTTTGCAGCAGAACTGCCTAGATAAGATTCATTTCCTTAGCCTTTATGTGACACAAAAACAGATGTACCTCTGTCATTGCTCTGACCTCTCTGGCAAGATGAACAGCCTCTCTGATACATTTATTGATCAGAGAAAGGAACCCTCCCTGGGTAATAAGCAGTGGAAAGCATGCTGTGAAACCAAGGATTTTAACATCTGTCCCATGCAGATGGTAATTAATCTGGAATCCCTAATGTCTGCAGTTGGTTGGTTGGCAATGTTGCTTTCATACTCCAAGCACACAGATAAACAAATTTATTGGATTGCTCAGTGGATAACATTTTATGAATGTATTATCATTGCATATACTGCTCATAAATCAGCAAGATCTCTCCTCTACTCTGTTAATTGCATTTATTGCTGAAAACATTTCTCATTTTGCTCTTGCTGAAAACATTTCTCATTTTGCTCTTGCTTAATGGTCTATTTCCCAGCTTTCCCATCTAACTTACTTGAATTATGATGTAATGTTTGCTGGATCATAGGTTTGTATATGAGGTTCTTAACAAAATTATGGCAAGGAAAATCTTCTAGATCTTAGCTATCAATTTTTGGGGTTTCCATTAGTGTATTTAAAAAGCCTGCAAAAGTGTGTGTGAGAGAATTGTCAAGTCCAACCAGATAAATCCTCAGAAACCTTCTGTAACACTAGCAGATTTCTTAGATGTTGAAAGCTGTACCCAGGGGTCATTTCATAGAAAAAGAGCTGCAGGAGCTCATTAGCATAACTTATTCGCATATGCCACACCCCCTGACATCACTGGAAGTGTGCACCAGCCCCTCTGACAGGCAGAAGCACCTGGGATCCATTCTTTCCCCTCTCTCCCTTCCCTGCACCTCCAACTCGGTGAAGGAAAAGGGTAGGGGGATGATCTGAGGCGCTTCTGCCTGACAGAGGTGCTGGCGTGCCCACAGCCAGCCTGGGTGAATTATAGAATCATAGACTCATAGAGTGGGAAGGGACCGCCAGGGTCATCTAGTCCAACCCCCTGCACAATGCAGGAAATTCACCAATACCCACCCACACAACAGTGACCCCTGTTCCACGCCCAGAATATGATTTTAAAAAACCTCCAGGATCACTGGGGGCCAAACTGTCCTCGAGAAAAATTGCTTCCTGGCCCCAAAGTGGCGATCAGCATTTTCCTGGGCATGTAAGAAAGGGCCACAAGAACTAAGCACTGATGCAACCCTTCCTGCTCTACCTCTCGTGATTTGCCTAAGTTCACACAATCACCATTATGATCCTTTTAAAGTTGAAAGCATGATATAAATGCAAAGGACTATTTGTAAGATTATCTGTAACTAAACACACAATAGCACTGCAAAAACAGTAGCATGCATTACACACCCTATCACTCAGCTTTCATTGCCCCCCCCACCCCATACTGGAATAAGAACATAATATCAGGCCATAGCACATTGCAATAAAGCCCCTACAACTGTATACAGAAATACTGAGCTTTCCTACCACACATCCAGGATCAAGACTCCTAAGTGGACCAACAGACAGGCATACACTCGTTTGAGAAACTGAGTATTACATTACAACACCTCTGGAACATTACAGATCAGTGAAGGCAGCACTGCACAGTGGTCAGAGTTGCAGATTGATGTGGGGAGACCCAGGTTTGTATTCTCACTCTGCTGGCTGAGTGACCCTGGGCCAAATCACCCCTTTTCTACCTAACCTACTCCACAGGGTTGTTATGAGGATGAAATGGAGACTCATGGGCAGGGTCCCCAGCTTCCCCGGCAGGAACACTATGTTAAGAAATCTCTCACAATTGTGCAGCCATAGCAGGCTGGAGGGAAGGAGGCAAATACCTCCAGTGCCAGAGACTTGTAGAGGAAGAGTCAAACTTTGGGGACTCACCTGTGCACCAGAGGGCCAAGGCAGCAGGAGGCAAGAAGTCTGGGTGAGCTGGGCTCCTCCATGCCTGGCAGAAGATGAGGTGCAGAGGCGAGAGATGGGCAAGCAGAAGAGGCACTCAGCCAGCCCACAAGCTGCATGCAAAGAAACTCCCACTGCCGCAAGCTTCAGGGCTGCCTCGTTAAAGGAGCGCGGAGGCCAGACTTGCAAATGAGAAAAAACAAGCTCAGGGTTCATGGGTCGCATTTTGGGCTGTGGAAGAGGAACCGGCTCCATTCCTAGAGTTCTCTCGAGTTCCTGCACTTTTGGTTTTGCTTTTTGCCAATCCACCACCCAAGACTGCTCCAGGTACTCCGGCCTGAGGGCTGCTGGGGGCGGGGCTTGAGTGCTCATTACTTGTGGAGTTGAGGTTCAATGTCTCCAGCTGCTCCGCCACCTTCCTTTCCCTTGGTTTGCTCGGGAGCCCGAGCAAGCCAGCTGCTGGAGGGAAGGAGAGGCGGTTTAAACCACCTTCCCTTCCCTTGGCTTCCTCAGGATCTCCTGCTGCGGGCCGATTCAGATTTTTTTGATCTGAATCGGCTTACCGCAGTTTGACCCCATTATATCCTATGGGCCATTGAAGTCAATGGCAAAAACATAGGGTATATTCTGGGGGCTTTAGGAGAGGGGGTTTGAGGGAGAGGCTCCAAAATCGCAGGGTAGCTGCTGGAGCCTCTCCCCAAGATACCCACCATGTTTCAGGAACATTAAACCAGGGGGTGCAATTCAACAGGCCCCCAAACAGGTTGCCCCCATCCCCTCCATTGTTCTCTATGGTGGGGAAAAAGTTACATTTGGCTGGCCCTTTTTCAGGCCCGGTGTTCTAGCGCAGAGCCTGAAAAAGGAGGGGGGGCCGGCTCTGCAGGCCGTTTTTCAGGCACGGAGCCTGAAAAAGGTGGGGAGGGCAGCTCAGCAGTCCCCCCCCTCCCCGTGGTTGCAGCTGCCGCTGAAAGCTGAGCGGCAAATCATCCGCGAGAGGTGGAATTTCCCCCTACGAGTCCAAGGCCACCACCCCGGCGCTCAGGGAGGCAAGGCAACGTTTCAAACCCCCGTGCGCGCGGGTGTCGCAGCTGCCGCTGAGAACAGCAATGGCGGCCATAACTTTTTAAAGAGCCCCTCCCGAGAGCTAGGGGAGCCAGAACAGCCTCTCGCATGTGATGTCCAAGTTGCACACATGAGAGCAGGAATTTGCTCCTACGAGTCCAAGGCTACGACCCCGGGGCTCAGGAAGGCAAGGTAACATTTTGCGCCCCCCCCCGCGCGGGCGTCGCAGCTGCTCCCGAGAACAGCGATGGCGACCATAACTTTAAAAGCAAGCAAACAATTTAAACAAAACAACAATAAAATGACATACAAGAGCCAAGTTCAGTCAGATCACAATGAGTTGGCAATTATTCAGACAGTTCATGGTGCCACCCAGAAGATGCAAGACTGGATGGTAATTAATGCTCTGTTGACTTCTAAACGGGCAAATCACAATGAGCATTAGCAAGACTTCTCAGGGTTGTTTCCCTCCAATCCCCACATTTTTACCCAATAGTAAAGGGCCAGGTACATGTACAAGGGTATGTCCTATGAATACATGAAGCTGCCTTCTATTGTCACACTGCTGGTCTTTCAAGGGCAGTCTTATCTACTCTAGCTGGCAGCAGCTCTTCAAGATCACAGCTAGAGATTTTTCACATCACCTACTAGGGATGTTAACTGAGAACTACTAGTTTTTACTTGTTCCAGCATCTCAATTACTCCTCAGTCACCTCCTTCTTGCCATTAGTTCCCGCTTTTAAAAAAAATGTGACTAATGTAGAGGCATGATTCCTAAGGCCAAGGATCTTCTCCTTAAAACCCCACTGTGTATGTTTATGCTTCTACTAATAACTAGATGAAGAAGAAAACACTCCACAAAGGAGATACAAACCTTGACATTTACCATTCTACTGCAGCACACTGAAGAGATTAAACAATGTGGTGTATTCATATTCCTCTTCTTTTGTTCCTCTTTTATTTTAAAACTAAGCAAAATACTCCTGCAAAGCAATGCAGTGAGAAATCATCTTCTCTGCCCTGAAGTACAATATGAATACACCATGAAAATTTTTCCAACCTTGTTTTTAAACTGCTACCTTGAATTCAACTTGTTTTTCCATGCTGACAGTTCAGTCCTAAGCAGAGTTACGCACTTCTAAGTCCATTGACATCAACAGGCTGTAACTTCATTTAGGATTGCACTGACAGTCTGTGGCTGTGTGAGGTGTTTGGAATAGACATCCCAAAGAGGGGAATATTGAGCATGACATGCAACATTCAGTTCCTTGAATTCCTGTCTGGTATACCTGAAAAGGTATTTATTTACTTCAATTATACCACATCTCCCCCCACTGGGGATCCAGATTGGTTTACAGTATTCTCCCCTATTTTATGTTCACACCAACCCTTTGAGGTAGGCGAGGCTGAGAGTGTGTGACTGGCCCACAGTCATCCTCCAGTACGCTTCCATGGCACACAGGGGATTCAAACCTAGACCAACTCTTTAGCCACTACAACATGCTGGCTCTCAAAAAGAAAGATCATTGTAACATTTGGGCAAAAAGGGCTTCTTAATCACTTACATGTGTTTGTCCCCATTTATACAAATGTCCCCTGATGCAACTAGGGGACATTCATTAATTTCCAATGCTTATGATCCTCATTTCTGCTGAAACAGGATCCAAAGTGCTTATGACAAAGAATTAAAAAAACATTCAGTTCATAACAGTAAAAAGGAAGCAGAAAAGTAAAATCATAGATCCAAAACAGACACTAAATATTAACTATGCCACTCTCACTGTGCAAAGCTTTCTAAACATACCTTACAGTTCCAGGGCCAACGCAGACATGCTTTGGTTAGTTTTGTGTTCAGAGCTCCCAGATATACATAGTTTTTAAAAAACTTACTTTTTAGGTATATGGGCTCCCACTTTGGATTGCAACTGTAGGGGGGGTTATGCCCCCTTCATGCAAAACAGTGCAGAGAAAGCCTTAAAACCTGACCAATTTCACACAAGAGCTGCGCCACGGTCGCGCCTCCCTTTGCCCCGCTTCTATTGGTCGATTTCCCACTTGAAGCCGCGCGGCTGCATTGTGACCTGTGGCTTCACCCGATTTTCCCCGCGGCTTTGTGATCCTCAAAAAACAGGATCACGAAACCACGGGGAAAATCGGACAAAGCCGCGAGTCAAAATGCAGCCGCGCGGCTTCATGTGGGAAATTGACCAAAAGAAGCAGGGCAAAGGGAGGCGCAACCGCGGCACAGCTGTTGTATGAAATCAGTTCCTGTCTCTCCAAGAATTCCCTGTGCATATCTGGTTTCAGGAAGGCCACTCCATGAAATGGGAGTAACTACAGTAAACCATAGATGGGGAAGCAAAAACACTTTATGACAGGTTATTCAAGAAGGCAAAAAGTTTTTCAGTTTTTTTAAAGGGCTGTTATGATGGACCTCCTATTACTCTCCCCACTCTGAGGCAGTAGCAGTATAATATTTGTGGCTTTATAAATCTTAATGCCCCATCCTGTGACAGAATCTAATTTGGCTTTTGCCCAGCCCAGGAGCTTGTCAGGACAAAACGGGAGCCCTCTTTTTTTTGATCCTTTGAAATAGCACCAGAGGCTGTGTACAGTGAACAGTAATAACAATTTCATTTAATAGGCAGGGATAGTATGGGGTAGTCAGGAATTGGAAAGACTGAGGTAAATGTTGGTAAAACAGTATATTTTTCAGTTGACAGACAAAATGGTTTTGTAGCAGCTTATTCTTACAAATTCTTGGTTCTTATCAGTGAGAAATGGTTGACTGAGTACTTAGATTTCAGTCACAATGTTTCTGCATATTGTTTCCTATTAACTGTTCAGGTTTTTTGGAAAGTTCACTCTTTTAGTGTATCAAATTCTTTACCCTTTTCTGAAATCACAATGTGTCTTCTTTCCCCTGAGTAGTCTATAACCATTTCCTTTCATCATAGACCAGGGACTGCCTCAGTGCCAATTCCCTGTATAACTGGACAGGCCTTGTATTTCTTCCCTGAAAATATAATCCTATTCCTTTTGGCCTGATTGGGAGCTTCAGCTTGCTACCCAGTCACTCTTTGCCAAAATCTCAAACCCCAGTTCTTGGCATCTGTGTGAAAATGTACTTCAGCTTAAAAGCTGCCACTAGGCTCTGAATTCTTAGATGGAATCCTTTCTTGGGTTATGTTTAACACAGCTGAGACCAGGAGTTTCTCCCTTTATTCAAAAGGTGAACCTATCTGACAGACTTTTTAGTCAGACCCTTCAGACATCCACTTCTGTAGCTGTACTTTCACTTTACTGAACAGTAACTGCTGCTGACCTCAAAACAAACTCACTCTCCCCACAGCACACAGCTGATTTCATATTTCCCTCAGCTGGTGCTGGCCAGTCAGAGAAAAGGAGCAGCCTGTCACTCAAGCTCTACATTCTAGAGGAAACTACTCATCTCCCTTTTCTGATTTTGCTGCATTGGGAAAACAGCATTTTTAATGTAGTCCGTCACAGCTATGCACACACAGTCCTGTCTATTGTATGCATGGATGATAGCATCTGTGGTTTCCTGAGCTGCAACTACATGGCAGGAAGTCATATGACATTAAAGTCACATGGCAAGAAGAGATGGAGTCAGAATTATAGACTCATGGATGGGGAAGGATGTCTACAGGCTGCCAATGGCAGTGACAAGGCCAAGCCAGGCATTTGATACCAGCAGTGAGAAACATGTTTTTGTCTTAAGTACATGTTACAGTTTTAAGTGTATATGTAAAATGTTTTGAATGTAGTTATAAGTTATGGTCTTCAAACATGCATTTTCCCCCAGTCTCCTGGGGTCACGCCCATGACTCCTTCTTGCATAACCATTCTGATACTGCCTTCAGCTGGGGTTGCCAACTCTGGATTGGGAAATACCTAGTCATTTAGGGGTGGAGCCTTGGGGAGGATTGGGTTTAGGCAAGGGAGGAACATGAGGCCAGGGCTCCCAAGTACTTACCTTAATTCGGCGGGGGATGTATAGTTCTTCATGGGACCATTCCCGCGGGGAAAACACAGGCGCTGCACTATTCCGTCACCCAGACGTGACGTAGGCATGTAGCCGGGCGACACTCTAGCAATGGGGTTGGAAATTCGATGGTACCATAGAGTTTCCAGTCCCATTACCAGAGAGTCACCCAGCTATGTGCCTATGTCACATCTGGGCGACGGAATAGTGCAGCATCTGTGTTCCAAGCAAGAATCTTCCAGCGGGGAAGCATGTGTCCCCCGCCGGATCGTAGGTAGGTACTTGGGAACCCTACATGAGGCTGGTATAATCCTCTAAAGCAGCCATTTTCTCCAGAGGAACTGATCTCTATAGTCCGGATATCAATGGTGATTCCAGGAGCAACCCTACTTTAGACTTTCAGTAGGTTTATCCATGTTTTCAAAAGACCTTGCAGAGAAATGTAACCTCGAAAACCTCCTAAGCTTTGAACCAAATGTTGATTCTAAAAGTATCTTTCAAGTCTTGTCCCTTTGGGCCACTTGAATTAAGTTATCCAAAGTGTAAGTAGGTTTTAAAAGGAATTTCAACCTGAAGTTTTTTGCAGGTATCATGTACATCCTTTGGGGTAAAATGAAACAGATTTAGAGCAAGAGATGGTATTTTAAAATGACCAGGAGCTCTGTTAACGAGGATGTGGTCACATAAAAATATCCTCTTTCAAACAGGTCAGAGTAGGGTTGCCAGGTCTGGGTTGGAAAATACCTGGAGACTTTGGATGTGGATCCATGAGAGAGTGGGGTTTGGAGAAGGGAGGGGCCTCATCATGGTACAATGCCATAAAGTCCACCCTTCAAAGCAGCCATTTTCTCCAGGGGAGCTGATCTCTGTCAGCTGGAGATCAGTTGTAAAAGTGGGAGATCTCCAGGCCCCACCTGGAGGATGGCAACCCAAGGTCAGAGGTAGCTGCAGCTGTGTAGCCAACTGGGACACTCATGATGGAGAGCACATGGCTGGGGGAGCCAGCATACACCCACCCCATCCTTCAACTATATTTCAGATTGAAGGCTGTTTTCTTTCCCCACCCCCACCCCCCAATAAGAGGCCAGTTGTAATTAAGGCTTCTCTGTGTGGAGTTCCATTTTATGGTCATCATCATGCACTGCAAAGAGAAAAATTACAGTGTGTGTTTTAAATGTTCCTATAGAGCTTTGAATGGGTAGATCTGAGGATCTCTAACACGATACCACTTTACTTAAGTTCCGAAGGTTATTTTCACTACTGTTCTCTATGTAGCATTTCAAGTGAACTACATATTGATATTTTATTCGATGAAGGCCAAAGGCTTTCATTCCGCTTGCTTTAGATCTGTAAATGGGAATCTGCTGAGGTCTGATTAAATAAACTTTTGAGAGCTCATGCATCTGTCATCCTGTCATGTATCTCCCCTCTGTGCTCCTCTTTTTTTCTGTTCCATCAAAAAAAAGAGAGAAATCGTTTTGACTGGTGAGCCTTCTGCCACGTCATCTTCTCAAATGGTTACAGGTGAGTAATGGGACTTTGTCACACTGCTCTGCAGAACTGGGGCACCTCTCATGACATTCCGTCATACAAGAGGCTGAAGGCTGACATCTTTTATTTTTAGATTGCAGTCCTTAAAGTAAGAGCTCTGGCCTCATGATCTAGCTGAACTCACTATGAAGAAATCCGCAGCTCACATCCTTGAAATGCAGAGGAAGGGAACATTTTCCCACTCAGAAAGAGGAAGCCATAGCAGTGAGGTGACGGATTTGTCCTGAAGGACAGTTGCTGAATCCTAATTAAGGTTGTGATAAATTGTTGGCAATTAATGTTTTGGGGGTGAAAGGGTAGGTTTAGGAGGGTGAAAACATTCATGAAATTTCCCTTTCTTAACTTTTTTACGAGTTTCACCATCTGTTCACACATCTAGGGTTGCCAGCTGCCTGGAGGGGGGGGGGGGAAAGCTCTTCCCCTTTAATCAAGGCTTAGTGGGTTATTTAACAAATGATGCTATTTACCTACATGCTGTGAAAAGTTTCACTGGCCGATTTCCATAAATAAAGCCTCTGTTATATGGACAGGAGAACATTTTACCCCAGGTAAGTTGGCAACCCTATCCACAACTCTCTCTTTCCCCAATTGCTAACTTTAACATATTTGTGTATATGCATTTTAAAGAAGATTTCTTCCTAAGCCAGTTCAAAGACGTGGGGAACTTCGAGTGATAACCTTATAACCACTGATTTGCATGGCCATCCCACTGCAAATCAGATATGCCTATGTGAGAGTATTACAAACCCAAATCAGAGTAAGATCTGGATACAGGGTTGCAACCAGTGTTCCCTCTAAGCTGAATTAGTGTGAGCTATCAGCACAACAGTGTTAAACCACTTCTGGGGGAAACCTGGAAGTGACATCATGACTCTAGGAACTACTGAAAACTTTATGGTATATTTTAAAGGCTATGGGGGGGAAATTATGCCAAACATTTCCTTGTACCACAGAGTCCTTTCTTCTCAATTATTGGCCTACCCTCAATTTATTGAAATATAAGTCAGAGTTAGCATCTCTTTTTTTGATAGCGGCAAAAACTCTTTTTGCACAAAATTGGAAATCTAAAAAAATTCCTACTTAACAGCAATGGTTTTTAAAGATGTGGGACATAGCGGTTATGGATAAATTGGCAATGCAGATAATTATTGCAGAACTGCCATCTAAACGAAACATCATCCTGGAAAACATGCATAAACTCGCAAACTCCAACAATATCCTGGGGGGTAAAAGGTTTTAGAAGAGTGTTTCCACTGCTGTTTCAAAGGTACAGCTCTTGCCTCTGTACCTGAAAAGTTATTGTAAAATTATGTGGCAGCTACACTAAAAAAGGTTCAGGAAGTAGTTTTATAAGTACTGGCAGGGCTTTTTTGGTAGAAAAAGCCCAGCAGGAACTCATTAGCATAATAGGCCACACCCAAGAGCAGAAACTCATTAGCATATTACGCCACATCCCTGACAGCACAGCTCTTTAGCATATTAGGTCACACCCCATGTTACTAGAAGTGTGGTCATCCAGCCACACCCACCTTTTGCTTCTTATTCTGTTTACCTTATTTGTTGTCAAAACCCAGAGCTTTTTTTGTAGCAGGAACTTCTTTGCATGTTAGGCCACACACCCCTAATGTAACCAATCCTAATGAGTTTCTGCTGTTGGGTGTGGCCTATTATGCTAACGAGTTCCTGCTGGGCGTGGCCAACTCAGGAGACAGCAGGAACTCCGTTCCTGTGCGTTACTGCCCAAAAATAGCCCTGATGTACTGGTGACTGTAGGGCTTGTCCTTGCTAGACACTGGAGACTGCAGATTAGGGCTGCCAAATGCAGCCGGGGGGCGGGGAATCCCCCATTTCGGAGCGGGGCCACGCCATTTGAGGGGAAAACAAAGAGTTTTCCCCTCAAATGGTGTGGCCCCGCCCAGCGTGTGACGTCACTTCCGGGTGACGCTCCGGCGGCGCGCACACACACGGAAGATTCCCGGACGGGAAGGAGCGTCCCCTGCCGGTGAGTCAAATCTATTTGGCAACCCTAGCAGAGTTGTCAATTCCAGGCTGGAAAATCCCTGAAGATTTAGGAGTGGAGCCTGTGGAGGGCAGGGTTTGAGGAGGGGAGGGAGCTCAGCAGGGATGTGGTGACTAAGAGTCCACCCTCCAAAGCTTCTATTCTCTCCAAGGGAACCAACCTTTGCTGTCTGGAGATCAATTGTAATTCCAGGAAATCTCCCCACACGGAGGTTGGGAACCCTATCCTGAGGGAAGGGACTGGGTGAATGAGGCACAAGGAACATGCCAAGATTTAATAATACAAAGCCATCGTTAAGACTAACTGTGCTTAATATCCCAACTTAGGATCCTGACTTCAGATTCTGATTTGATGAAGCCTAACTAACCACAGGTAGTGGAGCAGTCTATGTTCAGACAAGCACACTAACTACGGTAAGTTTTAATTCAACTACGGTTTTGCACAATGTCGGAACCAAACCAAGGTTTCCCGGGTATGAAGGAAGTCAATAGATTGGTCTCCTGTGCTTGGACATACTGAGGCTGATGATGTTATGATGGTATTTCACAGCCAAATTAAACACTGCCCACAGCTCTACCCCATGACCACCAACGCCATTTTAGAAGCAGTGATAGTTCTTTAAAAATAGCTGCAGGGCCCTGATCCAGATCAGGGATGTGGCATGGTGGCCAAAGGAGCTCCCCCCCCCCCATGCCTTTGCAAGTGGCAAAAGAGCCACGGGGCTGTTTCTGCACCTGAAAAGGCACATAGAGAAGTGGACAAGAGCTCCTGGGGCTATCATGCCCGATATGGATTGGGGCCTCATGCCAGTGCTTAAAGAACCACAAATGCTTCTAAAATGGCATTGGCGGCCATGAGGTGGACCTGTGGCCATCATCACATTTAGTTTGGCTGTCAGATATACAGATTGACTGTGCAGTGCAATCCTCAGCAGAGTTATACTTTTCTGAGCCTATTAATTTTAATGGATTTGTATCAATTACTTTGTATTTCTTCAGGCATTATTTATGTATGCAATAGGGTTACCAACCTCCAGTTAGGGCCTGGACACCTCCCAGAATTGCAACCAAACTCCAGAGATCGGTCCCTCTGGAGAAAATGGCTGCTCTGGAAGGTAGACTTTACGGCATCACTGAGCTGCCTCTCCTCCCTAAATGCCGCTCTCCCCCCAGCTCCACCCCCAAAGCTCCAAGAATTTCTTAACCCAGAGTTGGCAACCCTAAGATGTAATCTTATGTTTCTGTGTTTGGAAAATAAAAAATGTAACCTGTGATCCATCTCCTGTTGCATGGGTTTGTGTGACTCCTTGAGGAATCAGGACCAAGATGCTGCACAGAGTAATCTAGGGGAGAAGCTGCCTTTGCAGCAGAAACGTACTGTCTGTGCCAGGGGCAATTAAATTTCACATTTCACACAGTCTATGCATTCTAATGGAATCAATTTAACACAAATCAATAGGCGCAGGAGAAACTTGCTTAGAGTACTTTAGGAGCTGCTCTTTAAAGTATGACAAATGTTCCTTCTTCTCCCCAGATACTCCCGCTCAGGGCAGCCAGAAGAAAGCTTGGCTTGGCACTTTTAAAAATAAAAATAAAACTTGGAATGTTAAAAAATTTGGAAAATGAAACTTTAAGACAAGGGTCCAGGAAAGGTTGGCTTTCTATTTAAAGGGAACTCCAGACATGATATATGGCTCTGGAAAGCTGCTGGGGAAGGGCTCAATATGGATCAGTACTGGAGGGCTGGGGAAGGGGGGATTAACAGGTTCCCCGTGGCCTGCGCTGGCGGGGAGGAGTCAGGGGGGCTTTTTTGGCCCGGGGGGGGGGGGGGGGGCGACATGTACCCACCCTGTGGTGGGCTATTTCCCCCCAAAGTTTTCCCCAGCATTTTAATTGGGTAAATGGCACAGAAGGAGGCCTACACCTCCTCCGTCACCATGACCCTGATTTATCTTGAGCTCCTCTCCACAGCTGCTTTTTAGAGCCAAACAGGGGTCATTTCCTGCAGGAGCGCACAGGAGCGGAGCTCTGGCAGTAAAGAGCCCAGGGGGCGGGCACGTGCAACAAGCCCCACCCCCTGCTCCCAACAGCCCTCAGTCAGAGCAAGAAGCAGCCAGGTAAGTTGCAGAGCCCCCCCCCCAGGTCCAAAACAGTCCAGTGGCACCTTTAAGACCAAGTTTTATTCAGGTACAAGCTCTTCCTCCTCTGTGAGGACAGATCTGCATGTTCCTCGCCCCCCCCAATAGCTAGCAATCGAAAACAGTCCAGTGGAGCCTAAGTGGTGGGTGTTGCTTTCCGACACACTTCCGGTGATATCAGGGGGTGTGGCATATGCAAATAAGTTATGCTAATGAGTTATGCTAATGAGCTCCTGCACCTCTTTTTCTACGAAATGACCCCTGGAGCCAAATAACATGTCTGTGATTCCAGTCACGTGCAGTGTGCCCTTACACTATGGCCCAGACCCACATGTTAGGTCAAAACGTCTTCAGAGACAGAGAGTTGCTAAGTGATGAAGGGAGATGTTCTGGAGGGTGAGAAACAAAAAAGATGGAGGACTTCCACAGAACACCTAATACATTAGGCTGCATTAACAAGGATGTGTATTAATGACGGGGAAATGAGGGGTACAGGAACCTTTTCATGCACCCTCATTCCCACTGTGTTCATTTTGGGGAGGGAGAGAAGCTGGCTTTCCAATTGCAGAGAGAGAGAGAGAGAGAGAGAGAAACTATTTTATTACACATTGTTGAGTCAGAAAATATTTGTGTAGCATTTCAATATTCCACACAGAATATGTCAACACAACCCCGATACATAAGCAGTGCACCTATAATTCTATAAAGGATATCTTTGGTTATTCTGCCAAGACCCATGACTGCTAGGTGGTTGATCAGAACAACCAGGAATAAGACTAAAATCAGACATTAAGTACTCTTTTTCACCCATAAAAGCTACTGTGGCTGCGGTCACACGGAGCATTAGCCACGCTACAGAGATGGATGATAGGCGGATTTTCCGGGCGCGATCACACTGCAACATCTGGGAAGCATAGAGCTCCTGTGGCGAACCCGAGGCTTCCCGCCGAAGATGCGGAGTAAAAAACGAGTACCTCCGAGGTACTAGTTTCCGGAAACCGCGGGGCAAGGGCTGGTGCCTGATCGTGTTTCCGGTGGTAGTCCGTGGCATCCGGCGCCCGCCCATGTCCCGTCACAAACAGGTTTTTTTCCCCCCAAGTCTCCACAGGATGCGCACAAGCACCCAATGACGCATGCGCACAAAGAGGAAAGCGAAAGTCCTGTTTCTCCGCAGAATCGCGCATGCTGTTGGTGTGATCGCGCCGTGCCGCTTCTTTGCCATGCTGCAGGATCGTTGTGTGATTGCCACGTCGCCCCTAACCACGGGACCTCGACGGGACGTGTGATCGGGCGGCCGTCAGGCCAAACGGCCCCGCTCCCCCCCCCCGTGTGACCGGGACCTGTAACTGTCAGTCAAGTCTGTGATGAGCATTCGACATACATCTGACATATATAACAAATTCAGCTCTTTCTTTCTATCTCTGGGGTCAGGAATGTCAAGGAAAGCTGGGTTAAGCCAGGGTGACTCAGAGAATCAAGGAATCAAGGAAGCCAGTTTCTGATACTCTTATCTATTTAGTATTTGATAGTGGGATCTGACTGTTGTAAAATATAAACATTCCCAGTAGCCGAAAGCCATGTGAGTCAAAG
This sequence comes from Gekko japonicus, assembly GCF_001447785.1. Classification (NCBI taxonomy): domain Eukaryota; kingdom Metazoa; phylum Chordata; class Lepidosauria; order Squamata; family Gekkonidae; genus Gekko; species Gekko japonicus. Next base: position 287,444 of record NW_015161418.1, on the reverse strand, counting down.
TCATGCCCAGTGAAGGCCACACACAGCACATAGCAGCGGCCTGAAGCTTCCTGGAAACAGAACAGAACCAAAGTTTCAACTATATAGGCTTATTACTACAGATATTATATAGCTGTACCAGAGGTTTTTCAGAGTTTTAGCAGAGGACTAAGACTCAGTCCAGCTCAGCAGGACTAATGTGAAGTGGTTAAGACGCTGAACTGCAGGCTGTGAAAGGTTGGTAGTTCAGCAGTTTGAGACCCGAGTGTGCCGTATGATGGAGTGAGCTCCCGTCTCTAGTTCCAGCTCCTGCCAACCTAGCAGTTTGAAAGCAAGAAATTGCAAGTAGATAAATAGGTACCACTTCAGTGGGAAGGTAACAGCGTTCTGTGTGCCTTGGTGTTTAGTCATGCCGGCCACATGACCACGGAAACGTCTTCGGACAGCGCTGGCTCTTTGGCTTTGAAACGGAGATGAGCACCACAACCCTAGAGTCGGATTCGACTGGCTTTCAAGCAAGGGAACCTTTACCTTTTAAGACTCAGTCCAGCTCAGCAGGACTAAAGTGAATCCAGGGAATCACAGACAGCATAACAAATTCAAGCAGCAGCAGGTTGGTCGTGGTGGTGCTGAGTTTTGCAAAAAAAAAGGTAAACTGGCATTTATTCAAGCAGATCCAGTTCATATTCTTGCAGTCAAAAGGAGAGGGAGAAGCCTAATCTAAAGAGCGCTTTCCCTACCACAAATGGCCAGTTTGTCTGGCATCGTGTGTGTGAGAGTATGAGGGCATCGTATCTACAGGAGAGACCTGCAGAGACATATGTCTCCATGGGAGGCCATATGGAGGGAGGGGGAGAACAAAGTGTGTGAGAGAGGAGGGATCAGAGGACAGTTCCCAGATTAAGACAAATAGAGGCATCCTGTTCAAGGAGATAACACCCATACACGCTTAGAGTGATGTAGTGCCTCCTAATGTCCAGGCATGCTGAGTCACTCCCTGCAATGGAAAAATGTCTATTTCAGAAAATCCTGATTATTTTTGTGGTGAGCAGAAGAAATAAACCACCTCCACTCTGACTCCACAAGGCAAAAGATGCAGAAGGGGAGGCTACTGTGAGGGAGGGACACAGCCAAGTCAAATCAGCAGCTTGTGTCTTGATTGTGGAGGCAATCAGGAGTATGCTGAGCATGCAGAAATGTTCTTTGTCTCATGGAGGTGTTTCTGTTATCCAGAGTAATCAAAAACAGCCATTATACCAGCTCTGCCTCACGGACAGCTTCAATAGATTCCAAAACTTGGCACGTGCAAGCCTGAGAATCTTGATCTATTGTTGCTTTTATTGGTGTATTAGGATTTGTAAAAACTTTGACCTGAAAGATGATCTGCCATAGGTTCAAAGCATTCTTTGATGTCCAAAGACTGCTTCTTCTTGTCTACTAGTGCAGCAAAATAAGGTGGAATGGGAATGAGTCATCCAAGTTCAAGTGACCTATGCAACTTCATAGTGGAGTTTTTATGTTCTTCCCTGTATTAAAAAATGCTCATCAAGTAAAAAAGTTAAAAAAGCAAGGATGAGACAGGGCTTTTTAATGCACTAGTTCTTTACTTGCAGGGATTTTTCCACAGGATAATATTTAAATTTGGAATTCCCCCCCTTGCAATCAGAATTCAACTCATCTTATTCTGCTGCATTTGTAGACTACATCCTAGCCATGAAGTTTCATGAGCCCATTCCTGTCTGTGACACAAACTGGGGTGTGTCTTATATATTCAATTTAATAAACAAAGAGTTCAGCTAGAATTTAAAACTTTCAGGTAAAGGCTGCAAGCAAGAACAATTTATAGACTTTAATCCTGTTGACCTTCTGCTGCTTCACTTTAAAATGAACTAAAAAACCTGTTAGTCAATAAAATAGCGATTTGACTCTTGAGCCGCCTATTTTTATAATCCTAAAATAATATATGGTTTTAATAACATTTGTATTTACTGCTAGCAGTTGCTGAACCAACACCCCCCCCCCAGTGTACAGAGCTGTCTGTGTTCTTTAGAATACATTAAGATCCCCCTCTTTGTATTTGCCCATTAAATTCTTTATAGAAATGGCTGGTAGAAGTTATTAAATCATTGCAAACTATTATCCAGCTTTTTAAATGGCATTGTTAAATATACCATGAAGAAGCAGAGTGACTCATATTTGAAGCAAAAGAACAAGGTCAGGGTTGCGCAGTTCGACTGGAATCATGTGATCAATCTTGTGAACAAAAAAGCAATTCTTTTTTATAATACAGCTCTTTAAATATGAATTCTCATGGTACATACATCACACCTGTTAAGGCTATGTGAGTTTATTTAGAACATTTATATGAAACCTGTCCAGGGAGCTTCTCAAAGTGGCTTACAACAATAAATTAAAGTTATTAAAAATAAAACAAAGCCATTAAAATAAGGCACTAAAAACAAGAGATCCTAAAACAAGACAGGGCATAACATCAAAAAACAAAAGCAAAACCACATTGATCCAGGTCCGTAGCTATGGTGGGGCATTTTGCCCCCCCCAATTTCCTGCCAAGACCCCATGACTTCCTTTCAGCCCAGGCCCCCTGACTCTCTGGAAAGATGCAGTGGCTGCCGCAAACTCCCCCTGTGCTGCTGCGGCGGCTGCTTTTCCTTGCCTTCCCCCTGGACTGCACCTTTCTCTGGGTCAGTCCCTGATCAAGAGGCGACCTCAGCTGTACTCCCTGCCCCCACCTCCATGGCTCGTGCTGATTCAGAGGCTGCTGAGGAGGCAGAGGATGGCTGCGCAGGGCCAGTGACTTCATTGCTGCTTCATGGACCACAGCAGGCCAGGGCACATAAAAGGAGTGCTGGCTGGCTGGGCGGTGTGACTCCATCCCAGCTCGGAGACTGGGGTGTGGCCTGGGGGCTTCGAGCTGCAGAGAGAAAGAGAGAGAGAGAAGGCAGGATGGAGTCACATCACCTGGCCAGGCCTGCGCTCCTTTTATGCACCCTGGCCCGCCATGGTCCAGGAAGTGGCAATAAGTCACCAACCCAGCCCGGCCACCCTCTGCCTCCCCTGCTTGCCTCCCTGGTAGCTAAGCCACAGCCCTGGCGGCCTCTAAATCAGCACGAATCGAGGCTGCTCCTTTGGCTCTCTCGCAGGCAGGAGGCACAAGATGTCCAACCTCAAGGCAGGCAGAGCTGACAGCCAGGTGGAGGGCGCCACCACCGCTGCATCCAAGAAATGCCGAGAAGCGGCCCACCAGCTGGCCCAGAATGAATGTGGGGCCAGCTGGAGCATGTGAGTTAATTAAGTTAACTTTAATTGAATTAGCCAGTGCTCCCCAAGGAATTAAAATGCCCCCCGACTTAGAAATTCCTGGCTACAGCTTATTTTGCAGCCTAGGGGAGGATCCCTTCTGCCCCCCCCCCCCGGTGCGCCCACCAATTTTCACAAATAAATGCATTTTAGGAAGAATGAAAAACACAAATAATCAAGAAACTCCCAGAGTACGGGGCCGGGAGAAGTTTGGTGCCCCTAAGGGCCGTCCCACTCTAGGCAGTCGCCTAGTTCGCCTAGTGAGTGAGCCAGCCCTGGCTGCATTGATCACCCCAATGTAATGTAGATCAAATGCTCCTTGGACCAGAAAGCAGACTGTAAACCCCTAGTTAAAAGGCTGCACAAAAAGAAATGTTTTAACCTGGAACCTCACAGGGGAGAGCATTCCAAAGGCAAGACACCACCACTGAAAAAGCATCTGATTGCCATCTGTCTCACCTTTGAAGGTGAGGACACAGGGCTTTAGAAGATCTCATGTTTCTGTGCATGAACAATGTTGAAATACTTTCTATTTCTTTCTTGTCAAGAACTCCACGAACATGCATGAAACATGCTAGAAATGTGGGTATATCTACACTAATATGTGGAATATCTATGCAACAGACTCCTATTGGTTTTTCACGAGTATTATTTTAACACTGTTTCCATTTTTTTAAAAAAGAATCCTGTAAAATAAGCTAAGGGAAATGGTCTAGAGCAAGGGTGTCAAACATATGGCCCGTGGGCCGGAAGCGCCCTGTCAAGGGCTTTTATCCGGCTCATGAGCAACTGGTCCTTACCTTTATGGCCAGATGGTAGAGGCTGAGCATTATGTCCCTGTATACTGTCCCAGTGCTAATGCAGTGGAAGTGAGAGGGTGGGCATCAAGGAGATACTGAAAAGAGTGTTAATGTTTTAAGCATGTTTGGATTTGCCTGTGTCCTTTATAAAGATTGGGTTTGCCTATATCCTTTATAAAGTTTATATATCTGGTACCTGGCATTACATTTTATGGCACACAGTGACTTTTATGTCAGATCCAGCCCTCATAACAACAACCAAATTAGGCCCCTGCAGGCTTTACAAATAATGCCAGGTTCAAAGAACCTCATTCAGACTCCCACAAAAACATCACATGTAGTCATTTGGCCCTAAGTCCCAAGGGTCCTTGTGCCACAACAATGCAAAGAAAGTATTTGCTCTGATCAGGCATTGAAGTGTAGTGGGTTAGACGCATTAAGTAAGCATGGAGACTGATGTAGTGATCAGCATACTTTACTGGTACACGACAAAGACAAAGAACAACGGCCGGCTGGCCAACTATATACACACCCAAGGGACACCCCCTGGATCCCATTGGCGGGTTTGAATCTCCCGCCAAGGTCCCATTGGTCCCCCCAGTGGAGGGACTAGGATCCTAGTCCCCATTGTTATTCCTGACTGAAGCTCAGGAGTGTGCACTGGCTTCATGTGGCGGTCAACAAACACAACAGGCATGCAATTACATAATCTGAGTCTATAGCTGGAACACTGCTACTCTCTTCAGTAAAACAAGAACCATGCCCCAACACCCCCCAAAGACTTTTGCCAGAAAATTGTCTAGTAAATATTCTTGGAGGAAAACATCTGAATCAGGCACTGCTAGCGAAGTCACTAGAATTCCAGCCAAGCCAGTGTGGGGCTCCAGAGGGCCAGCGTTGTGTATTGGTTTGATTGTTGCATTAGGCACAGTAGGCCCAAATTCAGACCCAAACATCTACGAAGCTCACTGGAGCGGTACACAGACATTGCCACAAGCTGCTATTAAACTTGGATTATGAACAAACTGCTCTGTCCTCCTTTCATGCACAAGTCTTTCCAGTTTGATCAAGCTCCAAATCATTGTGACACCTAATGGTGAACTAAAGTTTACTCCACACAAGCAGAGATTCTATTTATTTACTTACACATGCATGCACTCTTGGGCTTTGCCTCTGGTGGTGCCAAGCAAGGGCCAAAGGTTACATGCAGTTCTGCAAAGTCTTCAAAACATGGCTACACATCATGTGCAAACAGATCCCTTGCCGGAGTAAGTGAAGTTTTGTGAGGCACGCAGGGTTGTGCAGCTGTCCCAGTGAGTGGGAAAAGGACTGTGTCTGTGTCTCAGGGGCAGACTGGGAGGCCAAAACAGACCAGGAAATGGGTCCTGCCCCCTTGTTCCTCTCATTGATGGAGGGCTGGAGAGAAAGCAGGTGCTGCTGTATTCTTCCTTGCAGGGGGTGTGACAGGGCAAAGCCAAGTGCTCATTCTCACCTGCAGCACTGGGCACACGTCAGCAAAGTGAATCCAGGTGCCGCGGTGCGTGTGCTCCTCTTCGCTAGCCCCACTGTGCTCAGGGCAGATGGGTGCCTCCCTTCTACTCTTCTCCAGACCTGGAGGGGGGGGGGAGTGCACTCAGGTCAGCAGCCCATGCAGATTTCTTCCACTTAAAATAGCCATTACATCCCTGACTGCTGTGGATGGAGATGATCTGTGCACTATTATGATGCTGGGTGCCAAAGAATTGTGTGAAGGCAAAGCATTTATTCTCGCTTCACTTTTGGAACAGTCAGTTATTATTTATTCACCATCCATGGCACCTTCACAGTTTCATGGGCAAAAAAAGGTTTCTGCCGCCTAGGAGCTTCCAGTCTAAAAAGGACAACGAGGAAACAAGAGAGGCGTGATGGATGGATGGATGGATGGATGGATGGATGGATGGATGAGGGCAAATGCAGTGGCATAAGTTAGCTAGAATTACAAAGCAAAACATAATTTATTCATTAATAGTTTTGCTGCTGGAGTGATAGAGCTAGTTCACAGTGGTATGGTAAGGGTTTTGTACTGAGAAAATATGAATTCTTGCCAATAAGTGTGTTGGTTGTCAATACGTTCTGTGGCTCCCCTCCCCCCCAAAAAAAACTCCAAAGAAACTTGTGTTCCTGAGCAATAGGAATTTCCTGCTTTAGTTTTTGATCTGGGAGACCCAGGTTCAAGTGTCCATTTGGCTATGGAGCCTGGGCCAGTCATTCTCTCTGGGCCTAACCTACCTTATAGGATTGTTGTTAAGATAAAATGGAGGAGGAAGAATAATACTGTAATCTGCTTTGGGTCCCCATGGGGGAGAAAAGAGGGATCTCAAAAATAAAGAAATGCAAGGTCTTTGATCTAAGCTCGGGTTTTAATACTGTTGTTAGGTGCTTTGTTTGATCTAGAAACCTGATTTTTTACTTTATTCAAGAAGTGAAGAAATGTTTTGGTATAGTATTTTATGAAAAACCTAAGTTTATTTTGAAGTAAAGGAGCACATAAATGGTTAGGCATGAGACTTTGATTAAACAGGTTCAGGATTACTACATTAGAGAATCTCTGTTAATTCACTGAACACTGGTTCTGTGTCTTGTTGGGCACACACTGTGGAATAAATATCTTTATGTGGTTTACTGAATCATTTTATAATAAGGAATATTGAATTATTTTATAATTTTAAATGCTCTTTTTAACTTCATGTGTTTTAATGATTTTATGTTCACTGCCTTGGGAACCCTGGTCAGGTGGAAAGGTGGCATAAAAACATTTTAAATAAATAAATACAACTTTTGCTGTCAAACACCAGTTGCAGTCGGTAAAGGCTGAGGCAGAAGAAAGCAGCAGATCACGGAAGGCCTTCTTACACCATTTTTGAACAGCAAACCCCTTGTTTAAAAAATAATAATTCAAGTTTGGCTTTGATAATCCACCACCTTACTCTGTAAACTTTTCATAGTTTATGTAGAATCAGACAATGTGCCAATCCCTGCAACTACACAAAAAGCTAAAAAGATAGTTAGCACTACTGCAGTCAATAAGGCTGAAGCTGAAAGAGGTTTCAGTTTAATGAATATAATTTGTACGAGGGTGAGAAGTAGTTTAACAGTTGATCACATATCAGATTTAATTACAACAGATTTATTGGGAAAAGAGTTAGCAGATTGGGATGCAGCTCCATTTGTCAAATCATTGTTGAATTGCAACCATAGGTTGGCTATAGATTCAAGAGTTTGACAAAACTCAACAAAAACATTCTGTGAGAAACAATTGGCTATATGGAATTTACAATGGAATACTGTATATTTTATTTATTTATTTATTTGATTTATATCCCACCCTCCCCTGTGAGCAGGCTTAGGACAGATCACAAGATGTCAGTTGAGTTCATAATGTATTAAGACATTTAAAGCAAACAAAGCAACAACAAAATTACATATAAGAGCCAAGTTCAGTCAGATCATAATAATATGGCAATTATTCAGACAACTCACAGTGCTACCTGGAAGATGCTAGACTGGATGATAATAGCAACCTATTTCCCCGTAATGCTCTGTTGACCTCTTAAGCAGGGCAAGTCATAATGGGCTGCAAAGCAATACAAACCAAGTGAGCAGGGGAGGCCAAGGTGGATCAGATGTCTGTTGCCTCAGCCAAAGACGTGGCAGAACAGCCTCATTTTGCAGGCCCTGCAGAACTGTAATAAGTCCTACAGGGTCCTGATCTCAAGTGGGAACATGTTCCATCAGGCCAGGGGCTCTGGCCCTTTTTGAAGCTAAACAGATGTCTTTCAGGCCAGGGACTATCGGAAGGTGTTGTTCTGCTGACTGTAAAGCTCTTCAGGGCATGTATGGTGAGAGTCAGTCTCGTAGGTATATTGGTCCCTGGCCATGTAGGGCTTTGAAGGTCATTTCCATAACCTTGAACTGGACCTGGTCTGAGCCCCAGTCTATAGTCCACTAATGTCTACCCAAATTAATAATACTAATACCCTCTCTATCCCAACCAACCTCCCACCCTCAGGCCTACACAAACTTCCCACCCTACTAATAAATACTGATAATACCAATTAAATCGATCAGTTAAAACAGATAATCCAAATAATTTAAAAATTCATTTCCTAATATTAAATTAATCAAAAATATCAATTTATATCACGGATAAACAATCAATCGAAACCCTACAGCATAGGCTAAGGGACAGGACTATTTGTATCTTCTGTGATCGAGGTAGAGTTTAATTTGGTGGTCAAAGCAGCAGCTTATGCAGCTGAGCACCCTCCATGCTATGCCCTGTCTCTCCACAAGGGATGGACTGCCAGGACGATCGCAGCCTGTTCACAGCCCCAAAATAAATTTTCCAGGCTCCACGTGCAGTCAGGAGACTGCAGGCCCCTCCCAAGATATTCCCAGCCATTTGATTATTCTTCACTTCCAAGCAGTATTCAGGAGGCCCGCTGGTTATGGGTGTTTTTCTGAAGCGTGCAGGAGACTATCCTTCTTCCTAAGTTTGCAGTGGCGAGCAATGCTCCCTCTAAGCTGTGGACTCCTGTGACCAAAAATTCAACTTTGTGAGCTTCTGGCATTAAAGTTGTAAGCAGGTGATTTGGCTACCGCATAAATTAGTTTGTTCTGGAGCCATCCTTCCTGAGCTAACAGTGTGTGAGCTGGAGACTAAAAAACTGTGAGCTAGCTCACACTAACTCAGCTTAGAGGTGTAGGACGTACCCCAGGTTCTAATGTTTTTTTAATTGATTATTGCTGTTTTAAAGAGCCCTTTGGGAATAAATTCTCTGGGAATCTCCTGGAAGGGTTGACAACCTGTTTTAGAACACTAGACACTACTGTATAGTGACAAGTGATGTAAATCATTTTAGCTGGCATGTTTTTCTAGCCCTTGTTTCAAAGAGAAAAGGAGGGTTTGTGATGTAACCTTTTAATTAGGAAATTATTGCAAGTGTTTTGCCCATTAATTCAGCCAACTTTTAGGACCTGTCAAGTGTCTGAAGATTTATTAAGAAAATCCTGCTACTTCAAAGGAATAACGAGGTTTGTTTTTTGAACTGCAGGTGTATTCCTCCCTTGTTAAAGTCTCTGCCAATTTCGGTCAAATTGACCTGGCACAATTTGCCAGCCAGGTGAAAAGTTTAAAGCAGTTTTTGCCTTGTGGAAAGCAACTCTGAATGAAAACCTATAGTTAAGATGCAGTGGTTTCTGAGTTTTAGTAAATAAGCGAAACCCAGGCTATGTTACTCCTTAAGCTGGGGGTGCTGAATCATAAAGAAGAAAAGACACTGTTTGCATTTTTAACTGGAATAACAGAAAGCTTTGCTTGCTAGTAATGCTAACTGGGAAGGCTTGCAATCACTGCCAATTGTTCCCTCTTTTACTTCACAGAGAAGAGTCTAATTGGAGTAAAATAATGCTAGTATGTATTGTAACAGAGAGAAATCTCTTGATCTAAATGCTTTGTAACACTTTTAAATATAGATTATGTTCAAGACAAGTTAATGTATAAGGTATATATAAAAAGCAAATATTATTTATTAACTGTAAGCTTTGTTGCAGAAAGGTTTTAAGTTTAAGGCAACCAGACTGTTTGCTGGAAAAGAAATCATTATACACAAGCAGGTGTGTGTGGACCCTTGCCAACATGAGTACATGAGTACATAAGTAGAAAGAAACTGAGTTGAGATGTTCCAAAATGTGTCTTTTGAAGTTTTAGGGAAGTACCCAGCTACTAAGTTCAGCCAAGAACTAAAGATATTAATTATGATCCTTGGCATCAATTAAAAAGGGTCAATTATTTGTATTGTAGAACAGTGTCTCCTACAGGCTGAACTGAGCTATGTGTTTTACAAATTATGAACTTCAATTTTAACAGAACAAGCTTCATGAAATGACCAGAAGATGTTTTGTAAAATATTCTGATAAGCCAAAATGAAAACTAATAAGTAGAATCAATGCACCTATAAGAGCTTTATGCAACAAGCACCTTTATTCGAATAAATACTTTTTATTACACTTTACTGCCTGGATGATTGTTTTCACTGTGTGGTTTATTGGCTAGCCACACAAGTCAAAGAACCTTAATACCCCTTGAGCGTTGGCAACAGAGGGAACACTGGTGGAGAGCTCCCAGTCCTTTCAGGGTGTCCAGTGGCTAAGGGCAGTGCCAGGCCCAGTCAAAATCGAGAATGGCCCATTCTGCAAGCAACTGGCCTCACAGCTCCTTTTCCTGTGGAGTGGCAATGTCTAGTGGTCAGCACTCATGTGAGGGCCATTTGAATTCACTGACAGTGCTCCCAGAGGCCTCCCAGAGAAAAGAACAATGACCACCGGGGGCAGGTTGCCACCCAGCACAAAAGGGGATCAGAACACTGCTGCTTCCCCACCACAGACACCCAGTCACAGCACCTCTCAATCTGCCACAGCCACCAGCTCTCTCAACTCACACGACTCTCTGGTAACTTGAAATCCATCACCCACTTCTGGTCACAAACTGTGGGGTTAGGTTGCAAACCCCATCTCGAGTCCACAATTGCCTTCACCGGGGAATAGGAAACACTCTTGGTCTACTCTACAGAAGAATAAGCAACCCCTGATTTCTATTCCAACTTAATCCAAATTTCTAAAGAGTAGAATTAGTATTGGAATTAAAAAATTTCAAATAACTCAGCAGCGGAGCTAGTAACAAGGCCCCCACTGTGGCACCATTTTGTCCATTTTATTATTATCTGTAAATTATGTACTAACCATCCTTTATATCAGTAAAATTTATAATAAAGTTATACACACACACACACACACACATTTGTTTTCTGGAGAGCCTGTTGTTAAACATTTACCAGCACACCACTGATGGGGAGGGGAGGGTTTGGGAAAGGGACTACCCTTATACAAATTATATGTAAAACGTGTACAAATTACCTGTCTAGTTAGCAAAGGATTCAGGATATCTTTGAGCTCTTCTTTAAGTACAAGCGTTCTGTTGTTCTGTTGGTAAGGCTGGAAAAAGGAAAGATAGCCCCTTTGGGGTAAAAGGAGGCCCAGGAATAAAATACCCATGATAAAAAAGCACTATGCTCAGAACACAGGGGGACAACTTTGAACAATCAGTTCTTTCTTTGCGGCACTTGTGGATATTCTCATGTGGCCATTTTCCCCCCTGAACCGACACAGCTCTCTTGCTTCTGTACAGTTGCTAATGCTCCTCTTTCAGTAACTTGTGCAGAACAGACTACTACTGTTGATTAACACAGGGCCCCTGCCACACGGGGGGGGGGGGGGAAGTACAGTCGAAGTGTGGCTTTTTAAAGCCGCACCAAAAGAAACACGCAGCAGCGGGATCACATAAATCCCCTGAGCCGCCGCGCAGCTCCTCCCTGGCACAATCAGATGCCAGGGGGAAGCCACTTACGGGAGACCGAGGCTGCCAAACTGCGCATGTGTGATCATGCACAGTTCAGCCAGGAGACTGGATTGCTCCAGAAGATGGGCGCGCTGGCAATTGCACGCCCATGCTTGCTGTGGTTTACCCGGTAAGTGCTCCTCTTCTGTTTGTTTTTTTTTACAGCGTGTTATTGGCCTGAAGGAATGGATCGGGGATGGGTGCGAGCCAATTCCCAGATGTTGCGGTGTGCTCGCGCCCGTTTGCTGTGCCCCCGATCCATCCCTCTCCCGGGCCAAAACCTCCCATGTGACCGGGGCCACAGTGTGCAGCTAGCAGGAAAAAAAACCTTCAGTAAGGTGCAATAGCATGTGAAGGGATGATAGTGTGATCCCTGGTAAAGGAATGAGGGCTTCACAAGTACACAGGAGTGTCCTGTTTTCATCTGTGAAATGCTGGCGGACAGGTACGAAAGCGCTTATCTATCACAGGAGAAGTGAGATAAAACTCAGATATGCATCCTTCACAAGTGAAAACCAAGGCCTCAAGAATCTCTGGGTGTTGTTTTGATTCATCTGAGTTCTGAAAAGGCTTAGACAATATTTTTAGAAGTGATTACAAAGCCAACTGTTGGAATAATAGCAATAAATGAGTACCTCCTTTGTAGCTAGAAGACAACATAGAAATCCTTTAAATATTGAGAGAAAACAAAGCGGCCTTTGAGGCTGCTGCTGGGGGGAAAAGATTCCATTTTGTCTATTCCGTTGTTCATTACAGTGAAAGCTTTAATTCCTTCACATGACAAAATCTCTGCTTTCTCAGGTGACCCAGCAGGCTGCTTCAATCTGGGAACAGAAACTCAAACACTGCATCTGTGTGCATAGTATTTTCATGCTTCCAAGAAGAGGATGGTATTTATGCCTCTCTTTGTAGAAGGGGAGAATAATAATTATTATTGTATGGCATTGTGGGTAGAATAGCCGGGAGAGCCAAAGATTGTCTGGCAGCCACAAGTTCTAGCTCTTAGCATTGTGCTAGTGATGAGCTGTATCTTCAACACGGACAAAAAGCCACCTTGAGACCAGAGGATTCAGCCCTTGATGGGAATGTGTTTCATGTAATAACAGTTTGCTCCAGCAGCCTGTCCAGATTTGGATGGGTGGTTTGGCTAGACTGCAGTCTATTTTCTCATTTTCAGAGCTACACAAGATTAACGTTTTAGTACATCTCAAAGAACAACACAGCTGCTACCCTGTCTCATAGCCTGCAACCCTCAAAAGCACTTCCTCTGGAGGCCATTGATGTCAGTATTCTGCTAGAAACACCAGCCTGATGTTGCAGCTATAGAGTGGCGCCAAGAAGAATTGTGTTGCGGACACCATATGATGTTTCCGACGGTACAAGGAACCTCTGCTGGCTGTAAATGGAACATAACACCACAACCATTTTAGAGCTTCTCACACTTTCTTGTTGTCCTCTTTAAAACAGATCGTTTGCCTCAGTTGTCTGGAAAAGCTCACCAGAGGGACCGATGATCCCTCGACTCTTACTCTGTCTAAATTTTACAGACAGTGCAAAGCTGTCTGTAGGCCTTCCATGGGAACTACAATCCGCTCAGATTCATGCTTATGGAAGACGTGAAGGCTTGGTATCTGTTGACTACAATGTATTTGTTTACTAACTTTGGCTAGTGTTCTAAACGATCTCAGATCACTGTTTACAGCAAAAAAAAAGTTCAGCTAAAATCTTTTAATAAGATTCTCAAATCATTCTTAGATAGTGTTGCCAGCCTCCAGGTGGGGCCTGGAGATCTGCAATTACAACTGATTTCCAGACTACAGAGATCAATTGCCCTGCTTTAACAACATAAAATGCATCATTTACAATGGCCTTTGCTTATAAAATTACAATTCTTGACATATTTATGGGATTTAGAAGGTATACATGCCTTAGTTTCGTACAAGCAAAATTACAAATATACCCAGTACTTGAGAGAAAACTGCAATCTGATGCACCCTATGCTGTCTTAGCACATGTACCTTAATTTTTGCTGTCTGGTTAGAGAGCTAGGGTCTCAAAGAAACTTCCAGTTTTCCTCTGAGGCTTTGCTGCAGTTTCTGCTCCACCTCCTTCTGGTCTTTTTTTCTCCCTCCTTCAAGGTAGGGCAATAAGCTACTTTTTATCTAGTCTGTGAGCAGGGGTCATTTTGTAGAAAAAGAGGTGCAGGAGCTCATTAGCACAACGCATTAGCATAACTCATTTGCATATGCCACACTCCCTGACATCACCGGAAGTGTGTCAGAAGGCAACACCCACCACTCAGGCTCCACTGGACTGTTTTGGATTGCTAGCTATTGGGGGGGGGGACGTGCAGATCTGTCCTCGCAGAGGAGGGAGAGCTTGTACCTGAATAAAACTTGGTCTTAAAGGTGCCACTGGACTGTTTTGGACTGGGGGGGGGGGCGGGGGGCTCTGCAACTTACCTGGCTGCTTCTTGCTCTGACTGAGGGCTGCTGGGAGCAGGGGGTGGGGCTTGTTGCATGTGCCCACCCCCTGGGCTCTTTACTGCCAGAGCTCTGCTCCTGTGCGCTCCTGCAGGAAAGGATCTCTGTCTGTGAGTAAATGGTTTGAAGGAGAGGTGAAAATGTCAACCATGTCAGGTCAAAAGGACAACAGAAGGCATGCAAAGCTGCTCTGAGCCCACTCGTGGGATAGGGCGGGGTATAAATTAAATTATTAATAATAACAACAACTGTTGAGAGCAATGCAAGTCTTGCATGCTTCCCTCATGAAGATTAAATTTTCTTCTAGGTGCAGAAATACATCTTGGATTTAAGAGCTGTATGTTTCTACAGCATACCCACCTTTTCTTTAAAAGCATTTCACTCATTCTAAAAGAGAAAATATTTCATCGGAGGGTTTTTTTCCAGTACTCCCTTAAGTTCCAGGTTTTCCATTGGGGCAAAAAAGGCCTTGACGAAAAAGCAGAAACAAAAAACTTTTCCCCCTCAATTTTTCTGGGTTTTCCCCCCAGGCCTTCACATCTCTCGCATAATCTAAAGAATACTTTTCCTATCGCAAGTGGCCTGTTATTCTGACTGCACATTTGTGGAAGAATGGTGGCGTAGCTCCACAGGAGAAATAGGGCTGCCAATTCCCCCCGGGGGGTGGATTTCCCCCTGCTTTGGAGGCCCGATTTCCGCCGCCACGGAATTGGGCCCTGGGGGAAAACCCCACCCAGATGTGACGTGATGACGCCGGGCACGCTGGGGGTGGGGCCACAGCTATTTGAGGGGAAAACATAGAGCTCAGAACGCCGAACAGGAGCCCCCCGCCGTGAGGTAAAAACAATTTGGCAACCCTAAGGAGAAACCTGTAGATGATTCCTGCTTTTTGCAAGTCCACCAGGAGGGAGAGCGCAACATGAGAATGCCCTCACAATATGATTCACATGTTACAAACAATAGTGGTTCGTTTTTACAGAAACCAGGGTTTGGATCCTGCAGATCTGCTCTGCTGACAGTGAGGCCAGGGGAAGACATCGTTAGCAGAACAGATACATAGGATCCAATCCAAAGCTTGGGATCCCCTGGGTACTTTCTCTTCCCCTCGTACATGAATATAATTTCATTTTTGCAACAACAAGAAGAGAAGAAGAGATTGGATATATATACCCCACCCTTCATTACCTGAAGGAGTCTCAGAGCAGCTGTTACAATCCCTTTCCTTTCCCCTCCCCACAACAAACACTCTGTGAGGTATGTGGGGCTGCGAGAGCTCTCTAGAGAACTGTCCTTAGAGAACAGCTCTGAAAGAACTTATGACTGACTCAAAGTCACACCAGCAGCTGCATGTGGAAGAGTGGGGAATCAAACCCAGTTCTCCAGATTAGAGTCCGCAGTCTTAACCAATGTTCCCTCTAAGCTGTGGAGTCTTGTGAGCAAAAATTCTACTTTGTGAGCTACTGGCATTCAAGTTATGAGCAAGTGATTTGGCTAGTGCATAAATTAGTTTGCTCTAAAGCTGTCTTTACTGAGCGAAGACAAAAACGTGTGAGCCAGAGGCTAAAAAACTGTGAGCTAGCTCACACTAACTCAGCTAAGAGGAAACAGTGGTCTTAACCACTACATCAAACTGGCTTGGGTCCCACAGAAAACGTCCGTGGTCAAAGAGGATTTCTGTCTAAAGAATGGGGCTATCCTGCCTTCACCTGTAGCCCAAAACGCTCCCCAAGTGCTACATCTGGAAGACATAGGACCCACAGGGACGGGGGGGGGAGTTGAAAGTTAGGCATGAGAGGAGGAAATTGGCAAAAATTGGCCTCCTTATATCAAGGGGAAATTTCTACAGGCTCCAACTCCACAGTTTGTTTTTCTTCCCAGCCACAAACCTGGGTTCACTTTCTTGCTCCAAACCAGTATTAAACAACGTTTGTGTTGGCAAATCAAGTAGCTGTGCAATTATCATTTTTATTATAACCCAGCAGAATAGTAAAGCTTGAACGGTATTTTAAAATGTTTACAATTCCCTTAGCTGCTTTTAAGAGGCATAGAGGGAGCAGCTTTAGAATATTACAAAAGTGTCACTTAATATTTATAGCAAGATGAAAACTGCCAGAAGGTTCAAGGTTGTTTAGATTTAATGTTCTTGAGGTATATAATTTAATGCAAAGTAAAACCTGAGTAGCAAAGTTAAGGACTTAACAAAGCAGAATAGTGGAAATTGCTTGTAGTTAGAGAAAAGATAGCTAAAGAATGCTGAGGTGGCAGGGTGCTTGGCCCATTTTCAACTCCCCCAGTTCCTAATTGGAGGGTTTCCCCCTTGGGGATGGTCCCCATGAAAGCTGTGGGTATCATCTTATGCATCACTTGTCATTCCCTCCGGTCAGGTCAGTCAATGATGCCATCCCAGGCCACCTATGTTCTGTACGCTATATGTCATTTGATCAGGCGGTGAGGGTGGTCCATCTGTGTGGTGCGGCAGCAGAGATAGTAAAATGTGACATTAGGTCCACATTTTGTCGGTTGCCAGTTCACCCCGACGATTTTGAACTTGTGGGATTTGCTTTTGTGGGACAGTTCTGCATGGACCAAGCCCTCCCCATGGGTTGTTCAGTATCCTGTCTGGGGATAGGTCTTATGGTGTAAAGCTAGCCTAGTGGACATAGTTCGCTACCTTGATGATTTTCGCTTCATGCGACCTGCAGGTTCGGGCCATTGTGCTCACTTGCTGCCATGTTTTACCGAATTAGCCAAGGAGCTGGGGGTTCCCTTGGCCCACGAGAAGATGAAGGACCCATCTCTGGTCTTGACATTTTTGGGCATCAAGTTGGATATCATTCACCAGATATCCAAGTTATCCCAAGCGAAGTTAGAGGAGTTACAATCTCGATTAGACACTTTCAGGTCCAAAAGCCACCTTGGTAGAGCTACAGCAGTTAGTGGGGCATTTAAACTTTGCCTGCAGAGTAGTTGCACCTAGCCAGATGTTCCTGCACTGTTTGTGTGGGGCTATGGCCGGGTAGCGCAGTCCACATCACAGACTGAGAATCAACAGGGTCATGAGGGAAGATCTTCAGGTCTGGGGAACGTTCTTGCAATATTTTAAGGGGGTCACCTTTTGACGGGAGGACCTGAAGATGGAAGTTGGAACTACAGGTTATTTCTGATGCCTCTGGTTTAATTGGGTTTGGAGTTTATTTCAGGGGTCACTGGTGTGCTGAGGAATGGGCTTCTGGTGAGATTCACCAGGACCTCACCTTCTTGGATTTTTTCCCCATTCTGGTAGAGCTATAGGTTTGGGGTGATCAGATGGCCAACAGCACAGTGCACTTCTGGTGTGACAACATGGTGGTAGCTCCAGTTATTAGTTCTCTTACTTCTAGTTTAGTCAAGGTCATGGGCCTGGTGCAGTCTTTTACTCTACGCTGCTTCCAGTTAAATATTTTGTTTCTCACCAAGCATGTCCCTGTCAGTATACAATAAGGTATGAGACAAGATGACAGTCTATGAGACAATGTGGTAAAGATCATGCTGATCTGGGTGACAGCTAAGTATGTCATATGACCCTGTCACCAGGCAGAGATTGCATCTCTCTTGCATCAGCTCGCATGATGTAACCATGAGTCAGCACTGGTCACTGATTGGTGCTGACACTGTATATAAGTCTGTACAGTACTTGTAGAAGTGTTCACTCTGTGGATGCCTTGCAACGGAGCACTCTGCTGGATTGGATGGCGATTATGGAGTTGGAGAGTGCTAAATGAACTGTGTATATCTGTGTAAATAAATCCACTATAAATAGTTAGCACCAGCAACCTAGTACTTGTCGTTACTGGACGCTTCCACACTCCAACAGTCCCTGGGGTAGTAACAGGGTGGCTGACACTCTGACTGATTTCACACAAGAGCTGTGCCGTGGTCGCGCCTCCCTTTGCCCCGCTTATATTGGTCAATTTCCCACTCGAAGCTGTGCTGCCGCATTTTGACCCGCAGCTTCGCCCAATTTTCCCCACAGTTTTGTGATCCTCAAAAAATAGGATCAATAAACCGCAGAAAAAATCGGGCAAAGCCGCGGGTCAAAATGCAGACATGCGGCTTCAAGTGGGAAATTGACCAATAGAAGCGGGACAAAGGGAGGCATGACCGTGGTGCAGCTCTTGTGTGAAATCTGTCTCTATCTTGTAAACAGATGCAGAGGTTTTGTCAGCTAGCCCTGGAGGCCAACTTACATCCAACAAGGATGCCCCTGGAGCCATGGCAGCTTGGTGGGTCGAGACTCGCAGGGCAATCAACTTAGCAATGCCACCATGTACTCAGAAAGCTTATGGCTGTGTGGTTCATCAATCTGAGACCTTTAGGCTGCAGATAAGGCTCTGGAGTTCTTGCCCTATCCCTGTGGATCACCTGCTGCAGTACTGTGTCGTTGAAAGGTAAGGGTTCAGCAATTAAGTCCATTAGGGAATAATTAGCTGCTTTAGCTTTTAAATTTTGATTTTATTGTATTAACTAATATATATCCTGTATAAATGAAGTGTTGTTACCCGCCCTGAGCCCGCTTCTGGGAAGGGTAGGCTATAAAGGTGAAGAAATAAAATAAAATAAAATAAATAAAATAAAATAATGTTCAGCGGTCTAAAACTGACCAGAAGGGCAGGGGGACTGAGATTTCTCTTGGCCTTTGTATGGAGCAAGATCTATTGCCCTGTACAGGCCATAAACCAGAACACTGGTCACCGTGTTGATGCTGACAAGTCTCCGTTGACAAAATATCAGTTTTGGGTGGTGATATACAGGGCTTTAGACAAGTTTGGGATGTCTGGTGCCACATTTGCTACCCATTTCGTTCAGATTGGGGCAGTCTCCACAGCTGCAGCCGTGGGTTACACAGGCCCAGCCATTCAGAAAGTTGGGAGATAGTGTTCTTCTGCTTATCAGTCATATGTCAGGCCTCTGGTTTCCCTGTAAACTGGTTTTGTTCTTTATTTAATTGGCTGTTTGTTGTTATTTGGTTTTTAGAACCCCCGGTTCCATGCTGGAGGCTGCAGATTCTGATTGCTGGCTATAGTATGATCTTCTGGGTAGCCCACCGGGCGGAACACACAGGGATGGGCAGGGCTCTTTTTGTAGAAAAAGCCCAGCAGGAACTCATTATCATAATAGGCCACACCCAACAGCAGGAACTTATTAGCATATTGAGCCACACCCCTGACAGCACAGCTCATTAGCACATTAGGCTGCACCCCCATGTTACTAGAAGTGTGGTTATCCAGCCACACCCACCTTTTGCTTGTTATTCTGTTTACCTTGTTTGTTGTCAAAACCCAGGGCTTTTTTGTAGCAGGAACTCCTTTGCATGTTGGCCACACACCCCTAATGTAGCCAATCCTAATGAGTTTCTGCTGTTGGGTGTGGCCTATTATGCTAATGAGTTCCTGCTGGGAGTGGCCAACTTGGGAGCCAGCCGGAACTCTGTTCCTGTGCGTTCCTGCCCAAAAATAGCCCTGGGGATGGGTTCACAGTTGGGTCTCAGCAATTGTGCCATGGTGGAGTGCCTAGGCAGGCATGGTCTCTGGTGGTCTGGGCTGATGCCTTTGCTGTTCTGGGGGAGAAGTGGTCCTCCGCCAATCATTTTGGTCATTCACCTAGGTGGTAATGGTCATGGTATGATCAAGGGCAGGGCCCTGATCTTGTAAGCACAGGCAGACATGTGTGATGGAGCGGTGGCGCAGGCGGTAAAACGCCTGCAGTAACATCAAGCAAGCAGCCGTTACGGCTGTTCGATACCCACCGCGGCCGGAGTGAGCTCCCGGCCCTAGTCCTAGCACCCGCCCACCCAGCGGTTCGAAAGCTAATTAAATAAAGGAAGCGAGTAGATAAATGGGTACCTACCCTTAGAAGGGTAAGGGGCACCCTCCTCCGTAGAGGTTGTGGTGGGAACATCGACGGCGACGGCGACGGTGGTGACGGCGGCGACAGCAACAGCAGTGCGATGTGGCGATCCCTGGCGGCCAGAGGAACATCGACCAGCAGAGGCAAAGAGGAGGAGCTGCGGAGAGGCGTGGAACTGCGGGGAGTCGTAGAGGAGCACGGTGACGTAAGGCGCAGGCTCGGCGGAGCCGAATGAGGACGCAGCCGAGCCGGAACTGATGCGGACCGCGCGCCAAGAGAAGCCTCTGTACTAAGAAGACCTGCCGGACACCAGGAGAAATGCCGAACAAACTGGACCTCTGGAGAAAACCGAAGCCGGAGCCAGAAACAGTGCAGCTAACCCACCACTTGGGTGCCGGTAGGGAATCCCCACCCCTATATATAGATATGGCCATAGATAGGGATTATAATGTGCACTTGCACCCTGCCTGTAAACCGCTCTGAGACCTTCCGGTCAGAGCGGTATATAAACTGAAATAATAAATAAATAAATAAATAAATAAATAAAATATTATCATGGCACGCTGGCTGGGAGTGCATCTGGTATGGTCTGCCATCCTTCCATGGTGGTAAGGGAAAGGGGCTTGGGACCCACATGGTATTGAAAGGGTTCGATGGAAGGCCAACTGTGAGTTCTGGAAGGCTATGCAGGGTGGGTTGGGGTTTTATATCCCACACCCAGAAATAGCTGTGGAATTTCCTCATCTGTACAGGCATGATGGAGTTCATCTGTTTGAATTCGGGAACAGGGTTTTTCTAGATGAACTGCTGCAAGGGCTCAGGAATATAGTCAGCCAGTATGTGGGGACAAGGGCCTAAGCAGAGGCTTGACCCTTGTTGTGGCAGGAATCTGGCTGATTTTGTTAGGGTGGGGAGCACCAGCAGGCAGACCCCCCCCTTGATTGGGAGGGCGGGGACGTTTTTAGCAGGAATCATTCATTTGCAGGAAACTCACAGGGCAATGCAAATGGCCTGCAACACCCCTTGGATTCACCCTCCCCTCAGGTTCTGCAGCTTGAGGTGGCTGACTTCCTTTCAGGAGGCTATTTGAATGTCTTGCCACCTGGAAACAGCCATGCTATCATTAGCTTGTGCCAGTGGCTTGGTGGTGCGTCCATTTCTGGCCAGGAAAGGGACCAGGGTGTATTCCTTTGCCTTGGCATATGTTTTTAGTTGGCCCTTGCTGAGTTACAGTTCATTCACTTAAAGTTAAATGTAATAAAGCTGCCCTTTAGTTATACCAACACACCTGTATTCCGACTATGGGGGGAAATAGATATTCAGTTTATTTCCTGTGTAATTTCCTAGGATGATGAAAAAGAACAACCAAAGCCATCTCTTGAGAGCATTAACTCTCTTCCCTGGAAGATTACATTAGTCTGGTTTGTTTTTTCCAATGGGATGGATGAGTTTTACTTAATTTTTTTTAATCTGCATTTGTCAGTACAATTTTAAAAAAAAACAACCTGGGTTTGAGTTTAATCCTGCAAAAATAGAATTTCACAACTGAAGTTCTGGGTCAGGCCTCCTTAACTTTAATCCGCCAAAAGCTAACCTCCGCCAAGCAGCTAAACCTTGAGCTTTGCAGCATGCCTGGAAATTGCCAAAACAGAACAGATGTCAAGCACCTGGTAAGCCATGATAATGCCCAATAAACTGCATACTAAAGCTAGAGCCTTTCCTAAATTCTGTCCACATAAATTAGCTTATATTATCTAGACTAATGCTCCAGTTCTCCTAGGGGCACAAAGGAAGCAGTCATCTGAGTGTTTCTCCTTAGGTGTGAAGGAGCCATAAAGACAGCTTGATGCTGTGGATATAGAGCCTTTTTTTGGCTCAGCAGACAGCCTACCAGTTACTTGCCCCAAGTGGGGAATTACCCACCTCCACCCCCAGTTTCCCATCCCTGAGAAACTGAGTGGAAGGAAAAATAGACGCTACACGATGACACTAGGAATTTCCTCTAGTCCCTATGGTGAAGACCGCTGAGTTTAGTAGGAGCAGCCTGGAGCAACGACACATCCTTCTCAAACTCTGCTCTCTCTGGGCACCACCACCTATTTGCCAAGGCAGTGATAAGAACCCTAAGACACACAGAGAACACTTTTAAAGAAAGCTAAAAATTCCAGCAATGTGGTTCAGCAGAAGGAATTAGGGGAGGGGTTAGTGGATTCAGCTCCCCCCTCCTGCTCCTTCTTCCATGCTGATCATCTGGATTTTGGCTACTGAAAAAGAGCTGCACATGCACAGCCCAGCTACTTTGCATGTAGTCCATGGGACTAGATTGCTAGCATGTCAGAAAATGCATGCTTTCATGTTTTGCGTCATGCCTTCTCAGCCCTTGTAAATAGGAAGAGCAACAGACAATTTCAGAGCCAGTATCTATAAGCTAAACTGCCTCCATCTTGCCAGCCCCCTAAAGCTACTGGATGAGCAGTTTTGTCGTCTATCAGCAATAGAATCTCACCAGTCCAACTTTTGTGGGAGAACAAAAAGCTCACTTTAGCTACAGAAACCTCTTGCACGCATGCAAGCATGCATGCTAGGGTTGCCAAGTCCATCTTCCACCCCCAGCGGGGGACTTTGGGGGCTTTCCTAGAGCAGGTGGGGCATCCCCAACGTGATGACGTCATGTTAGGGACGTCTGCCACACCTCCCCCCCCCGTGCGTCGGATCTCCAGAAACGCAGGTTCCCCGCACTTAAAGTAGCCGGCAGCCAGCGTTTCCCCTTTAAGAGCAGCTGCGTTTCCCTTTTAAGAACGAAGCTGGCTTTTCCCTGCAAGTTTGCGGAGTTCGCGCTTGGGATGAAACACGGGTTGCACACGCTTAAAGGGAGAGAGATGGGTGGCTGTGGGTGTTGGGGGTGGGGCTTCCCCCGCCGGCCATCTGACTGGCGGCGGGTAGAACCCCCCCAAAAAACAGGGGACCCCGGCAAACCGGGGGGGTTGGCAACCCTAATGCATGCACATGCACCAAACTACAGATAGGAGGTGGCTATGTGTTGTATGAAGAATGAGGCAGTATTAACGTTAGGAAACTGTGGGGTAAAAGGGGCCAGAAATTAGAGGAGCTTCAGGAAGGGGAACTCAGGCCGCAGTCAGACGTGCCATTTGGTGTGGAGGGGAAGTGAGCCTATTTCTCCCTGTTGAAACTGACATGGTGTTGCATGATCAACACATCCTTTGCAGTTGCGGGCTCAGCCTGTCACTGCCCGATCAGATGCCACGTTTGGCCGAATAGGGGTTTTTTTGCCATTTGTTTCCCATGCGCATAAACAAGGAATCACACCACTGCACTGAGGGTTCCCCATAGAGTATGCGGTTATGCGCAGTCAGAAACAGGCTCCCCCCCCCCCCATGGCCCCTTAATAGCACCTCGACAGGCAGACATTCAGCACGTAAACCTTTTCATATCACCTTTCTGTATACTGGGCTGCTGAATTTCTGCATCCACTCAAAAGAGCCAAGCCATTAGAAATCTGGAATCAAGGAAAATTTTAAGAACAAATTGTTCATGAAGTCATGGGATAGAAAAGGGATATGTCTTGGCAGAAAAGGGGGCAGACTGGGCTTACTGATGGAAACCCAAGTGGGAAGAAGAGATCCTGAGGAAGAATGGCTGAATAAAGAGCAGTGGATAGACTGATGTGTAAACAAGAATGAAATGGGGCAAAGATGGAAAGAAGGGAGGATGGGAGAAAGGAGAACAATCTGTAAAGTGGTTCCACTAAGCACAAGCCACTGAATGAACACCGTTGAGCACGTGAAGCTGCCTTATACTGAGTCAGACCTCTAGTCTTTCAATGTCAATATTGTCTACTCTGGAAGAGGCTTTCCAGGTTCTCCTAGTAGAGGACAAAGGAGAGGAAAGGCTTGCAGCATAAGGCACTGAAAACGTCTGCCTTCAAGTATGGCTCTATCATCCTGAACAATATGTTGGTTCACAGTTGTCGTTGAACTTGGGCTGTCAACCCAGCTGAGCAAGCCCAAATACCCTGTTTCCCCAAAAATAAGACCTACCCAAAAAATAAGCCCTAGCAGGATTTCTATGCATTTGTGGTATAAGGCCTAGTGTGTTTTCTTGATAAAAAATAAATATAAGACAGTGTCTTATTTTCGGGGAAACACGGTAGCAGCAAATGGCAACCTGTAGAGATGTATTCATCTTGGTGTAAAGAGGTTTTCTATACAAAATGTGTATTCTGTATTCAGATACCATCTGGACACAAATACAGACGGATGGTAATTTTTGTTGATTGTCCTTTTCTTTCAGGTAACCTGATTTGATTTTTATTTTTTGTGAAACCCCTCTGGGCACAAGTAAATGAACACAAAAAGGGATGCAGTTTCTATAATGGTTGCATGTTCTTATTTGGGGCTCATAGCCTGATCAGTGTAATTCAACACAGAAGGTGGTTAAAACTCAAGCCCATCTGGAAGGCCAGTGTGGTGTACTGGTTGGACTAGAATCTGGGAGACAAGATCTGAATCACCACAATGCCATGGAAGTTCAGTGGGTGACTTTGAGCCAGTCTCATGCTCTCAGCCTAATCTAACTCACAGGATTGTTGTGATGATAAAGTGGAGAAGAGGAGAATGATGTAAATGGCTTTGGTTCCTCACTGGGGACAAAAGCAGGGTATGATTGAAGTAGATAAATAGATAAATAGAACAATGAAATACAGATATTTGCCGTGGGTGGGCTGCAGTTAGTCAGCAGTGAAGGAAGATGTGCAAATCTGTGCTACCCTATCTCTAATGCTAAACAGAGTGGTTCACACAAGTCATGAAACAACAAAACCAGGCCACCCACTAACAAGGTGGACTCCCCAGGTATACTGAAAATAATGCGAACCAGAAGGGTTAAGCTGACCATGTAAATTATAAAAGTACAAAAATTATTAGGGTGTACACATATTAAAATATATTTGGGTTAAAAAAATTTCAAGTATCAGACTAATAAAAGCATATCAAATATTAATACACATGATGGGTCAACACTTTCCAACTGAAGACCAAACATGTTTGGGCCTCACAGGGCCTTCCTCAGTGGTCACTATTACAACATAGTATAGACACACATTCAAACATATGTATACAAGATCTTTAGTACACTTATATAAAGACCAGATGTTGTATCCTGAAATTATAAAAATAGAGGGGGGAAAGAAAGGAAAAAAGAAACTCAAATTATTATTTCAAATGTATACCAAATCCTTATTAATTTCAACAAATGATTTTTTCAAACTAGAATTACCTTTATTTATTTATTTATTTATTTATTTATTTGTTAAATTTATACCCCGCCCTCCCCCGAAGGGCTCAGGGCGGCTTACAAGGCAAGAAACTTGCTCATAAAAACATCAGATAGTTTAGTAAATTTAAACATAATATAAAATTTAAAAACCCAATCCAACAATAAAATGCTCAAACTAAACAGCATCCCTTCAAAAGTATCAGAGAGGACAAACCACACACCAAACAGTCCCCGGTAGGCATTGCATAGTAGATGTTAAGCAGATGTTCCTCCTACCCTCCTAGGGCCCTCACCCCCCACATTGATGTTAATATAGCGGGGGGGCGGCGGCCCCTAATCGAAAGCCTGGTGGAAGAGCTCCGTCTTACAGGCCCTGCGGAAC